>NW_004797401.1:1151836-1208523 GCF_000002075.1 Aplysia californica
TCCCCCCTCCCCCAAACACACACACATACGCAAACACAAATCCATATATACATATATCAACACGCACAATATTCCCACATAAATCATTTGCAAATACTAGAACTGAGAGAAAACAAACCTGCAGCTGAGTGCTGATCAAAGATGTGATGCATGCCGCTGAAAGCATAGTTCTCTGACAGTGATTTACCCCCTGCCATGGCTCTACAGAAAGGAAGAGCATAATATGTGAGGCATAGTGGTGAAATCAGGCGCTCGTCAAAATAATGAAATCCGAGAGATCAGCATTTTTCGTCCAGTTTGGACATTTTTTTTCGAATTTTTGTTTTTCAGCTCAACACCTCATAAGTCCATTCAAAAACACTTTTAAGAGTGGATTTTAAGTAAAAACGTTGATTAAAGGCACAAAAATGTATATTTGCAGTTTCCAAGGACTCTTAAGATATGAAAGTCACCAAACTTTGGCAACCATTTTCTCGCTAATTGTACTTCTTAAACCAGGCGGCCCCACCTCCTTCAATCTCAAATATCTCGACTTGTATTCAAGATAAATGGATTTTTTTTTTTCATCGAAAGCAAGGCAAATGAATAACCTTTAAGATGATACCAATAACTTCATAGGCCCAAAAATTTACAAGTGCCTGATTCCACTGCATTGTGACACATTTTGTTTAAAAATCAATTTTGAGTTTTTTCTCAAATTTTGCACACTGCACTGTCCCACTAGATACGAATCAATGGAAATGTACGAGTATGTAACTTCAAAATGAAATTTGTACTTTGTTTTGTTTTTTAATGAGCATACTTATGGACACAAATGGGTCATTTCAAAGGCAGAGGACAAAGCCCATTGATTAAGGGAAAAGAAGACGATGCAACAAAATAAAATTATCATATATAAGAATATATATGTATATGCGTGCTATTCCAATTAGGAGAGACAGTATAAAACGAGTTAATGAAGGCTCACATCAACACCACACACTTACTTATAACATTCTATAGTTCTTTAGATGTCAAAAGAGAAGATGGAAATTTGAAAGAAGCAACTATATTCAAATAATTTGTTCTTATACGATTAACAGAATTATCCCTTCCAGCATGAGCAAAATTTGCAATCAATAAAGAAGCATCCATATAAAAAGTAAATTGATATCTCAGGACCATCTACATCCTACAAAATTTCTCAATTATTCGATGGCAACCTGACAATATGTGAGCCTTTGCAAATAGGTGGGAGTTTCTTCATATACCTCACAAAATCTGTTCCTATTCCAACAAAAATGAGGCTACAGCTTTGAAATTTGTATAGGTTAAGATTAATATGATTTTTCAGCTATGGGAGCTTTACAAAATAGCAGTCGAGCTGTCAGAAGAAATCTTACAAATATTTTTAGGTCTGAAATCAATATTTTCTAAGAATGCAAAACGTGATGCGTCGACTTCCTATGTCCTCTTTTGTCAAGTTCAACAATGAAATAAACGCAGAAAAACTCGTCCTTCAACACTTATACTACCATAACTACATTATTTGTGGTGCTATATCAGGAATAAAGATATCTGTAGCTTTTTTTTTTTTTTGAAGAGCCTACTAGATTTTCATTTTCGAGCATAACTCGTGGCATCATTTCAAAAGGCAACTTCAATTCCCTGTGACTTCGTTTCTTTCGGCCATTTTGGGGCCCTGGAATGAGCATAGTATTGTTCAATGTTTACTGATTCCGAGGCTGTGGCCAAGCGTAATTTTGTAGTAAAAGGAAATCCCGCAACGCCTCATGCTCTGTCATCATTCGTTAAAATGCTCGAAACAACCAATCATAAAACAAATAATAATAGGGGTGGAGGAACGGGCATTGTTCCTGTCAATCCATTCAAAGTCTATTGTAGTGTGATGCAAGACGACAAGAAGAATAATGATGGGTGAGATGAATTCATTCAAGTTTTCTTATGTCATCATCAAATCTTAGCCTGTTATGTTCGAAAAAAACTGTTATGTCCGAAAAATGTTTCCCCTCATTTAATTAAATTTAAAACAAGTTATGTTTAACATCGCACTGCATTCCAATGGTCAATTAGTGGTAGATCTAGATGCGACCACGCATGCTTGGCTAGGTCAACGAGAGGGGGAAATTTGATGTAAATTTACGATAAGTTCCAAAACGATGACAAGCACGGTTATGTTCGAAAGATATTTGATCATTTCCATAGATTCATAGTAAATTGTGAATAAAGTGGCATTTTTTATTAATTAGCGTGCATTATGAGTCAAACTGAATCTCCTAAATCTTTGTTTGCCAAAATTCTCAAAAAAGAAATTAAGATATGAATTTGGAAAGTTTTTCATTTCTTTTGTACATAACTATGACGACACAAATGCGAATACAATGACATTTCGCATTTCTTTTTTCTGTGATCCTCACAATTTTATATGCTCTTCATGCTTATATGTTTGAAAATCAAAGCAATGAGAAAACTTAAAATAATTTCCATATTTATTACTTTTCAGGGTACTTTTCATTTAGTGTCATCATGAATATGTTCGAAAAATATTTCATATTTCGCACAGATTTATACTAAAATATGAACAAAGTGGCATTTTTTCATCATTATCATGTATTGTGAGTGAAATTGAATCTCCTGAATCTTTGTTTGCAAAAATTTTCAAAAAAGAAACTAAGATATGAAAATGGAAAGGTTTTCATTTGTTTTGGACATAACTATGAGGACACAAATGCAAGTACAACGAAATTCAGAATTTCTTTTTTCTGTGGTTCTCAACATTTTATATGCTCTTCATGCTTAAGTTTGAAAATTAAAGCAATAAGAAAACTATTTAAAAAATTTTGTTTGTTCAAATTCTAAAAAATGTGTCATCATAGTTATGCCTGAAAGAATTTGACTTGACGTTATGTAACGCCGGTTACACAGCTTAGAATACCATCAGTAGGTCTGTAAATACATGTTTTCGTAGCAGTAGATATACATGAATAGAAAAATTCAAGTAAAAACGAAATATTAAAAACTTAATAATCAACTCTCTGTGTTACATTTTAGGTTCATACAGCAATATCAGGCCCATATGGCAGAACACTTTCCTAGTCACAGATCAAACATACCTAATCTAAACAAGCTAGAATGTCCATAAATTTTAAGGATTAATGTCCAAGAAAACAAAGAAGGTGGAACATACAAAATTTAAGGATTACTGGATATACCCGTAGAAGTGGCACTCTTAGTCATGAAAGTGAGAAATCACTTACTTGCTAGCCTCAGCAACACTGGTGGGCACCACTTCGATACTGTCATAAACATGTTTCATAGGACCTTCATACAGGTACTTTAGAGAACTGTTGCTCATATGTCGACGGTGATGATATTTTCGATTGTCACTGCCACCGACAGTCATAGACTCCAAACTCTGAGAACAATGAATAAAAATAAATTTTGACTAACAAACTACTGAACATCTTTGTCTATCCATTCTCTTCTTCTAGTTCATAAAGCAAAAATGACCAGACAATTGTGCGTAAATGAACGTTTCCATCTATCAGTGAATATGTAAAGGGTCAGAATTGTGAAGAATTAATACCATAATATAAACTTGAGCATAAACCACTGATATTTAAAACAATAATTAAGTAGGCATTTTTGACACACAGTTAAGTGTCTCCATGTATGAAGACTTATATTGCCAAAATCAAAATTAAAATGATATACAAAATAAAGCAGTATTGTGAATATGTGAATTAAGAGGGAATCTCGCATTGCCAGAACATGTGAGCAAAAGGCCTTTCATTATCCAGTGAACTCTCCATACCAGCAACTGTACCACACCTGAGAAAAAGCTGACAACTTGAAAGAACAGCAGTGTTGATCAAGAGTCACATTAAGGATTTTTTTCCTTGCTTTTTTCTACTTCAAATGCAAGGAAGCTCTACCTAGTAATACCACATGCCACGCACCAACAGTGCGAAAATGCGGTTGACTTTCCCCCAGCCAGGTGTAACACCGGAACATGCTAATTCATAGCACTTTTTTTTCGCCAGCCCCATATAACATATATATCAATACGTAATACTTTCAGCGACAGTCAAGTTTTTATCGAAGAAAGAGGATATGTCAGTAACAAATCCCAAACCTGCCAAATGACACCGTGATTTTCGGACTCTTCTTATACATCTCTTACTACCCAAACTTCCCCAAATTTGGCAACCAATGAGAAGAATGATGGATCTTTCCATCGTGGATTTCTGTTTTTTAATCGAGCCAGAAACAAGAAAGTTCCAAAGTGGTTTGTTTGAGGACGTTCTCAAAAATGTGTATATTCAATTGATCCGCGGAATGCTCCTGCATCAACTCAGATAGGTTGAACCTTATAATATTAACAGCTATATTGTGAAATTCCCCGTAACACCATCGCATTTTAAAAAATACAACATCCACGTCGTTCTTGTTTTTCGGGTGGTCCGAAAGCCAGAAAGGGAAACACTGTTGCACACGAAAAAAACTTGCCACCAGCTAGCCGTGTAATCATGGCTGCGTAAAGCATAGCTGCTGATCAGACAGTTATTTTAATCGACCTGAATACCAAGGGAAACACCATACTAATGAACTAGGACTACGATGTAGCGAAGGTCCCTTGAAATGTGCCGTCACAAATTATGATTGGAATTAATGGGCGCATTGCAATTCGCCCCCCAAGACGTCACAACCCTATCTGCAGAAAGTTTGATCCTTAACTCGCCCCCCCTTTTGTAATGGACTAGTCTAAAAATGGCAGAAGTAGGGTATCGAAACTGGTAAATGATCATTCACATCTCTGAGCATTGCGTGCGTGTGTGTTCTTTTAAAGTACAATGTTATAGTTATCCCTGCTCACCATGGGGAGGTAGGAATGGGACTTCAAACAGGGTAGATCTATATATATAATTATCATTTTATGTTGAATATCAATGATTAAAATTGGATAAGAATCAGTGAGGGCTGAGATAAAACATTTTAACTCTTTATCTCCGCATGGGGGTAAACCCACTATGCCAAGGCCCATTTTTGGTTTCAAATCTAAAACGTCACTAAATTGGTCTTGTAATCAAAAGAAGTGAACCTATTTCGATAGTTCATCTAATGAATGAAATTCCGATAAAAGAGACTTGTTTTCGGCAATTGCCGAAAAGCAATTTAGTGTCGAAATTGTCATAAAGGAATGTGCCCGAGCTGCTGCCAGTGGCTAACCGGCACAGCAGTTCCGACCGCAAGCCGTTGGGAGCGGCTTGCCGGAGAAAAATAGTTAATGCAACAATTAGGCTATTTAACCTAAAAACAACATGAGTTTTAAAAATTTCTGTTACAAATTCGAACTCATGTAGTTTGCTGTCCAGTCAATTGATATCGCAACGATGGTTATAGTGTCGTAGTTAGTCTAGCACGTTGTCTCTGGTTGACATCATATTAATTACAGAATTACCAGACAAATACTGACATTGTGCTATGAGAGTAAATTTCTCCGTCCAACTTAAGAAGTTATCGTATTGTGGCGATACCCAGTCTTGCTTTACAATTTCTTTATGACTTGATGTTACGATCTTTTATATCAATATCTGGCAAATTCAAACTGTCCTTGTCTCTTCTTATTTGTATGAAACAACAACTCTCTCTCTCTCTGTCTCCCTCCTCTCTCTTTCTCTCTGTCTCTCTCTGTGTCTCTCTCTCTCACTGTATTCAGAGTATTCAATGTCTCTGCAGCTGCCAAATTTAACCCCATATCGATACCGACGGGGAAGGGGGACGAGTTCATGATCAGCTTCCCTGACTGGTGACGTATTTCAGGGGGGGGGGGGCGAATTCAAGGAACCCCAAATTAATTTTGGTTTTACGGGATATTAGTGCTGTTATGGACTTCAAGATAACTGCATATTATATCCTTCGAGTATTTACTGTGTTTTTGAAGATTACTTAGAGTTAAGGTTCATTTCCAGGGATTTATGCACACAATTTAGACCTACATATTCATAACGATAAAGCAGAATAACAACAATAATTACAGAATATACACACAATAAAGCTACATGAATGCAATATTGTAGTTCTAAGGCATATTTTCATCGTGGGGATGGGGGGGGGGGAGGAACATATCCTCTAGGCTCAAATATCTCTGTAACTGAGCCTGTGGGAAATTGGTTATGCGCCTAATCAAGATGAGTTGATGATATAATCAAACATTCAAAACCTTTTTTTCCCCTTTTCAAACATAAATTTATACATCTACATATAACTGTTATAATAGAATGGACATGTGTATATCCACAAGCCATGTTTGTTTCTTCATTGAAGTAGCAATCTGCATATGGCTTTCTGGGTACAACATTGATTCGTTCATTTCCAATTTTGCTGCCCCCCCCCCAAAAAAAAAAAACCCCAACCAAAACCCCTCTAATTTTCAGCTCATTCCGTCCATAAATCTAGTAATAAGTCTAGTAATATGTTGTTCAATATTTCTGTTTCGCTTTTTCTTCTTTATTCCTTTATAGTGAATTTTCTCCAAAATACCCACAGTTTATAACATGTTCACAGCCATAACTTTGTTATTTATTTACCGATTTTGAAAAAGTAAAAAGCATTTTGCTATAGAAATATTGATCTTTACATCTGTGTTACTTATAAGTTTGTGGTACCTATATTTCAAAAAGATGTACTGCTACTCTACCAAATCAAATCATGAATAGTATATCTTGGGCCAATCGTTACATTTACAGTCAAACCTGTGTAAGACGGCCACCCATTGTCAAGGGGAAAAGTGGTCGTATAAGACAGGTGGCCGTCTTAGGCAGGACTGATCAAGATGAAGAAAACAAACCCCATTCCCAATTGAAAGTAGCCGCATTATTGTTGTTTTTGTTGTTGTTATTGGCAGAGCTGGTTGTAACGGAGTACACGTACTCCGGTACTTGTACTTACGTTACAATTTTCGGTACTTTTACTGTACTCCGGTACATTTTTTAAACCAGTACTTTTACTGTACTCCAATGCTTTTTATAAAAGTACTTTTGAGTATTTTTAAAGTACATTTTGAGTACATTGGAAGCTTAATGAAAGGGTAAGTGCCGGCATTTCTGATCATAATTTACGGGAACAAACACCCGGGCGGGCACAGCCGATCAACCTAGAGTTAAAAGTTGAGATCTAAGAACGGCCCGTCGCGTCAAAGATCAGCCACTATCGTGAATGTTGTGATCACAAGCGTTGTAAAACTCCATGAAACGGTACAGTGTTTGCTCCAGACGGGATCACACCAAGGTGTGAACTGACCGATGCGTTTCTTTTACGGGTTCTTTTCCCCAAACATCGCACTCGCATCTGAGCTCACCACCTAAACTTACATCACTCACTGGGTGGGTAGGGCCTACAAGTTCACTCCAAGCGGGATCTCATCAAACTGCGAACTCTTCCCTGACCATCGAAAGCAGTTTTTCTCTATTCCCGAATTTGCGAGGGAGCCTGCATTATAATTGGTGTGGTCACAACGTAATGGTGCGTAACGAAAAAGGCGGTTTGTTTGGGGGGGGGGCTCAATCAGAGATGTAAAGCTAAAATTGTTGGACAGGTGAAGGGGAGGGGCAACTGGATAAACGTAGATAAAGATTTCAAGACTCACGATAGACTAATGAGTGTGTATATATTATTTATGGCATGCCTCATGCCACTGTGATTGGTCATCAAGGTTGACCACTCTTTGCTTGCCAAATGTCATAAATCCACCCAGGGGTCACGTCAGTTCATAGGCCACTGTGGCTTCTTCCTTGGCTTCGTCAGCTAAGATCCCATATTTTTCTTGCTTCCGAGCACTGGGATCTTAGGCGGTGACTACTGAATCTTTGGTTACACTACACTTACTAGACTCTAGGAAACTATTGTATTTTGGTTTGCCGTGAGCGCCGTGAACTACACAGTGTGACCAAAATCTCTTACAACTATAATCAATTGAAACTGAAACTGTGTTCTCAATGTGTATCTAACAATTTTTTAGGCTGCCTTAATTTCTTTTAAACTTTTTTTTTTTCTGGTGGTTTTTGCTAAGGGCTACATTGATCCCTTGAGGATTTGTTAATGAAGAATTCAATGCACTTTTCCATTTCTATGCTGGCTATTTTCTTCAATTTTATGTTTTCTTAAGAGAAACTTTGTATCTACATTTTTCAATTTGGATACTTTTTCTGTAGAACTTTCCGACCTCTTGGACTGACTTACATTTGATCACATTGTCTTGCTCAAACAAGTTCTATTCATAATATCACTTACCCACTAGTTGCTTCTGTTCGTTTGGGTTGGGTTTTTTTCAATTTCACGGGCCATTTCCACCTTCGTTCAGTGCGTACATTGAATATATTCAAATGCTTTATATACTGTTTACATTTTAGTAATAAATAGCCTAATTTGTAAAATATACTGGATATGTTATTTAATATTATGTTTTGCATTAGCGCTGAAGTGTTTTAGCATATTAGCAGAAAGTACTCAAAATGTACTCGTAAGAACCTTTTTAAAAAGTACTTGTACTCAAGTACATTTTACAGGAAAGTACTTTTACTGTACTTAAGTACATTTTTTAGATTGTAATTAAATTTATACTTAAGTACTTTTAAAAAAGTACTTTAACAGCTCTGGTTATTGGTTTGTATTTTGTTTGTTATTTTTATTTTGTTGCTGATTTTGTGCAAGGGTAACAATAAAACGAAATGTGTCAGACAAGGAGGACCGAGTGCAATGGTAAAACAAACATATTATGGGTCGCCACCACTTGAAGAACGATCAACGCTTCTGTCACAAGTTCATGTTGACGTCCATTGTTACTTTTTTACAGACTGGGTAAACAGTGACCACTCATCTCACTTACGATTTGTATATGAGTTCTGGGCGGGGCTTATGGGTTATGAGGGATCACACGCTTACCTCACCAGCAGCTGGAAATTGGTACCTATTGGTCAACAGTGGGAGGGGCCAACGCAACATGATCGGTTGGAGGGACTACCTAATAACAATGACAGGTGATTAGATTATGACGGCTCGCCCACAACGCCAGGGGTCAATGCACAATTAATGACAAAACGTAATGGAGTCACTAAGGTGGCCGTCTAAGACAGGTGTTTTTGCTTAGTGTGATAGGGGTTGTGTGTTGAAATAAGGTGGTCGCGGCCGCGTTGGACAGGTGCCCGTTTTACACAGTTAAATTATATAGAAAAAACGCAAGGGGGGAAATGGAAAGTGGCCGTTTGTACAGGTGGCCGTCTTATAGAGGTGGCCGTCAGGGCAGGTTCGACTGTATATTACCTCTGTATTCCTCCCAATGCTTCTTAAGCTGAATGACCTGCTCTTGATGCTCCTGTGAAAGCAAAAAGAAAATGATCATACAAATATAATATGATATATAATATCAGTCTATTCCTCTCGTCACTAAGTAATCAGAGTAAGAAGAAAAAAGACAAAGCATTAGAAGCACAGGGTCAAACTGATACAAACTAAGATACTGACAAAAGTTTCAAGCAACAGTAGAATAAAACATCACAAAATCTGAGGTATTTACAATAACTATTGATAAAACTTGTTATTTTTAGAATCTTATTCATTAATGAATGGGACATAGAAATGGAACCTAGAATCTATAAGAGATCCCGATGATGTTAAGAAGGAATGTAAGGGAAGATCTTTAAATCAGGAAGGTATTCAAAAATGATATCTATAGAGAGCTATTGTTTTCTGTGTTAAATTTCATAACTCAGAGTGAAATTTCTTATTTTTTTACGAAGGGCATACCAAAAGTTTTTTACCTGACCATAAAGGAATAAAGTGAAAAGAGATAGCCAGCGAAGTGGATGGGGATTTGTTGCATTCAACAACAATAAAATCATGCACAGTGCATCTGGAGCCTGCAGCAGGGCTACATCAAGTATACGAATGGAAATTGAAGCCATCATGAAAGCAGCTGATTGGATGACCTAAGACCGCCCCCACACAAACCATGCTGTTTTTATCACGGATTCCATGTGTACCCTCAGAAGGAACGAAAAAGGTTTCCTGAGAACAGAATGGATTCAAGTTATCGAAGCAACGCCTATACGATCGCTCATATGGATTTTCTGCCCTGGCCATGCAGGTGTTACGGAAAATGAAAAAGCCGACAGACTGGCTGGTGAGGCCACCTCATTTGACAGCACGGTTCAACCAGATAGGGTCAAAATCCTGAAATGTCTCTCTTGCCAGCTGATTGAGGAAGAAGATAGGGAGGCAGAGGCCAGTACTGCCGTGGAGAGGATGATGCTTTTGGGAATAAAAAAAGGAAGTGGAAAATCTGGCATCCTTGTAGGAAAGAACAGAAGAACGTTCAACCAGATATGCACTGGCACAATCAGTGGAAAGACCCTCAGCGACATTTTGGAGAGAGCAACAGAGCATCAATGGACACGTCCGGAGCGCAGGGATGTTGCTTCCTGAAATAAAGAACAATGAATGAAGGAATAAAGGTAGAAAGCTGAAATTTGGTACTGCCTTTAATCTTTCTGTATGTAGTCGCCTCCCACAGTTATACATTTTTGCTATCGGTTTATGACCTTGAAAAGACCCTGAGAATAGAACATCCTCTCTTTGTCAGAAAACCAGCCCTCTACCACGTCTTTGACCTCATCATCATTTTCAAAATGCCTTCCTTTTAAATCCTTTTTTCAGTTTTGGGAATTTAAAAAAGTCAAACGAGGCTAAATCTAGAGAATAAGGTGGATGTGGGAAAATTTCATAGCCACTTTCTCGTGCAGTTTCTGCAGCTTTTCTTGAAGTGCGTGCAGGCGCGTTGCCGTGAAGCAGCAAAATACCTTTTCGGATCTTTCCTCTGTGTTTTTCTTTTATAGCCTCTCGTAATTTTTTTTAGCTGGTTAGAATAACAGTCTCCAGTGATCATATGTCCATTTTCAAGATGACTATCATAATCACTCCTTCTTGGTCCCAAAAAAACTGATAGCATCACTTTTTCCACTTCATTGCTGCACCTTTGCCTTCTTTGATGTTGGAGACAAGGTCATTTCCACTGCATTGAAAGATTTTGACTCAGGATCATAGTGGTGGACCCATGTCTCATCCATGGTTAAACAACATACCCCTATTCACTTACAGTGTGCCGGTGTTATAACCAATAATCAGAAATTCCACAAAATTTACAAGCATTCTGGGAAGATGATTGTTAACTTTCACCCTAAATTTCAGCTTTCTAACTTTTTATGGTCAGGTTAAAAACTTTTTGTATGCCCCTCATACTTTTAAGCATTATCATTGGAATTTCTCATTAACTTCTATGCATTACCATTCTTATATAGATTTCTAAAATTTCAATTTCCAATTACCAACATCTGACAACAACTAATATCATGACAAAAAAACAGGGGGCAAAAAACAACAATTTGTTCTCTTCATATGCCTCTTTGAACAGCAATAATATTTTATCTAACGTACCTTAAAACAGACTTAAAATCTTTGTTCTTTTCTTCTTCCTTTCTTTTTGTGTTTCCCTGTTACAGTTCAGCCAATAGTAAGTCCATCAAATTAGCCCAAGGCGCAACTCATGTTAGATACATAGACGTTTTTTCTTACCAAAGAATAAGATATAAGAGGGTACCTTTCAAGCAGCCATTTCTAGAGGAGAAGCACATCTTTATTTGAATCTGAACAGTCAAAGTGTTAAGATCTAAGAGATCTTTCACATTTATCTGAAAATACCAGGAGCTCAATCCTACACACCCATGTTTTGAAAACACCAATGAAATGAATACCTCTATATCAATCACCAGTGCTACCTTACAACCTCGAAACTGAAGCAGCTATCTAACAACAGAGGCAAGAGTGTTTTTTTACGCTAGAAAGCCCCCAAACCCATCCCCATCACTCTCCTAGTCTGAGTGTGAGCATATGAATCGGTGCATAGCTGCATGCCAGGCATGCTCATAAATGCTCTGCTCTCCACCATAGCTACCACTTTACAAGGAGATGACTTAACCGATGACAATGCAAATGACTCCCTCACCCCCCCCCCCCCCAACCCCCACCTACTGCACCCTATTAACTGGCCATACTTGCAAGTCAAAATTAGAATTTTCCCTGGAAAAACCTTCACTGTAAACTGATAATACAATATATTTAGTTTGAAATCAGAAAGAGGTTATTTTCAAAATGCTTCATAAGAGAACATCATACCCTTGGTCTGAAAAGGACGGACTTCCATAACGGGAACTAAGAAGCTGAGCACGCAGATGAAGGTACTCTTTCCTTGAAGATCCATCTTTCTGTTAAAGACAAAATCTTATGCAAATAAATGCAAAAATTTTATTAAAGCAGATAGAAATCTGCATTCACAATGAGAAAGGAGATATCCAGGTAAAAATGTAATTGAAACTAATTTAGTAACTTCAAGTTATATACATGAGAAAACAAAAACAAAAACAGACGCTTAAGATACTTTCATTGGTGTCATCTAAGTCACTACCAGAAAACCCATTTAAAAAAGCTATATGCTTAGATTACAACTCTTTTTACAGAACTTGAATATCAACACAAAAAAGCCACTGAAAATCTTCATTTCAAAATGGTGCAACTCGCTTCTGCCTACCTCATCAATCATTTTTTAAATTGTCAACTTTATTCACTCATCTGTAAGAGTGTAAGACTAACATACACGAAATATGCCGAAAATGTTGAAAGGACATTAAGTTTCTTTTTTTTTTTTACTTTTGTAAAATGATGAGAAATCAGTGCTACCTCATTCTTAGCATGTTCTCTCAAAAGTTGACTCCTTCGTCGTATGTACAAGGTGCCTGAAAGAGAATAATTTTAAAGATAGATTTTTAAAGACAAAAATCTTAATCTCATGGGATAAAGATCAATCAAAGTAAAAAAAAGTGGAAAAAACTATTATCTGCATACAATCCACTCACATTCTATAGTTGTAGGCCTAACCTTTAAAGATTTGCACACTGTCAAATACAATAGGAGTACAAGTACATTTACCTCACTTCTTTCAAAAGTTACCACTTGACCTACAAACCTATTTTCGACTATCTTGAGGCCACATTTAGTGTCAGTGCAAATTTGTGTAAACATTTTATGCCCCCTATTGATACAAATCAGATAATTATCTAGAAAACAAGCAGCTTCCAGCCCATCTGGCCTGTCAAAAATGAATCAACATTATAACATAATACAGAAACAAAGTATGGTAGGCCTGCCATCATCACTGAAACATCTTTTTGGTAGCCATTTCATCAAAACAAAACAAAATTATTCTAAAGTAAATGCCTAAAAAGCTAAGAAATGGCACAAAATTAGTAAAACTGTCATAATAAGCAGTGTCTATAAAACCCAGGTGAAAATTGTTCCTGTGACTCACAAACATGTTATACATCACACATGTACTTGACTATTACTACTACACTGAGAAACATCCCATACCCCAAATGTCATTAATTTTAAAACTATCAAAGACAAAAGGTGGCTGCAGTTTGATCAAACATAATAAATTGAACTATCACTATCATTAGAAATTTCATCCAGGTTGTGGGTTTTTTTGGCTGCTGAACAGAAAAATTGTTAATTCTTTCCTAAAGTTTTGGCAAAGAATTATACTTATTTTTCTTATCAATACAACACAAAGACCACGACAAAATGTAAGAAAAGATAAGACAAGATGATACTTTATTGTCCCTCGGTGGAAATTTTTCTTGGCTCTGTACAGGAATGGTAAAAACATACTTAGATAAACATAAAATTTACATTACTTTCATAAAAATTCAATAAATGAATAGAAAAGTAAAGGTAACAAAAATACACATAGATGCATCTTTCAACCACATGCAGGAATTTTTCACAGACCTTTATATTTAAATGATATTAATACACACATTTTTATTTTGACAGCAGCCTTGTTCCAGATAGAAAGAAACTTCTTTTGTGTCTTCCTTTGTTTGTTCTTAATGGTACGTATCTGCCACGACTTGATTTTCACAAATTGTGTGAAGAGGGGTGTGATCAGTCATTTATAATGCTGTTGATCTTTTTTTTTTTACTCGTTATCTTATATATTTCATCAGTTCTCTGTTAAAATCATATCCATAGATCTAATTGGCTTTCTTTATGATTCGGTCAAATTTTTCTTTGTCTTGCACCTTAAAGTTTCCAGCCCAACAGCAAATACAAAACAGCAACATGTTTTCGATCATGAAATGGTCAAAGTAAAAAAAGGGACATAATCTTATAATCAACATGAAAATTCCTTAATTTTCTTAAAAAGAATATTCTTTGATTTAAATTTTTATGCACAAGAGCAGCGAGGTAGTAAAAGGAAGCGCTTATCACATCAATTTTTGTAAATAGACCTATATACAGCGTCCCTTCTATTCATTCTCATTTGTTGTTATAAGACCCTGGAGAGAGGAATCATCCTCAAATTTTATTAGTTTGGTGTTTTTGTTTTACTAAATTATGTACAGTATTTGGTGAATAGCATGAAAAAGACCTTGGGGCGCACGGGTGCTTGTGAATATTAGGTCATACTTTACACCATTTCATTTAATTTTACATCGGGTGATTGCTTAAGAACTCAAAAACTGAAAATTGTTAATATTCAAGTCAATTAATTTGAAATTATTAAAAGTGGGGTTGGATTGTGTTGAAGGCAGATGAAAAATCAGCAAAAGTATTCAACAGAAATTTTGTGGTGTGTGCGTTTACAGATATTATCTAAGAGCATGAGAATGGCATCTTCTTTGCCCTTCTAGGCACAATAGGAAAATTGCATGTTTTTTTGTTATTATAAATATTTTCTGTGGATGTCTTAAGTTCTTTCAGAACTTCTTATTCTAAGCATTTCATGAGGACTGATGTTAAAGCCACAGGTCTTGGATCATTCAAACAGATTTCTTTGAAAGATGCAAGAACTTCTTGTCTGATACGTCTACCTCAGTACCTGACTAAAGAGCAAATTCATCAATAAATGTCTTCTGCTACAGATAATTAGTATTATATATGGGCAAGCTAGTAATTTCCCCACAATGAAGAAAGATACCAGAAATATGCACTATACTATTCCGATCAAAAACAAATGTGAGGAGAGCCTATTCCTAAAAACAGCCAGACAAGACAGTGCTACTCATGGACTAACTTAGTATCGTATAGGATCACTGTAGAAGATACACTTTGATTTGACTTTCGACTTTTATTTAGTTTGAGAGAAATAACGGGGTGAAAACTGCATTGACACCAAACAACAATGTTAGGCGAAAATTCAAGGCCTGAGATTTTAAAAAAAAGAAGAAAAGTGTATGGAACAGAACGTTTAAAGAATGGCAATGCTTTCTATTCTGATATAATATAACAACATAAAGTGGATTTTTTAAAAGTTAAAAGTCAATAAAAATAAAAATGATCCACCAGTCAGTCACCTCAAATGATAAGATCGAGCCCATTTTAGCCTCAGAATAGTTAAGAGAGAGAATTTTACTCACTTTAAAAAACTTCGGTTCATTTAATTTCCCTCTCATCTTCACACTTTACTAGATCTAGATACAGTCGAACCTGCCTAAAACGGAAACCTGTATAAAACAAAAATGTCTTAACGGAATCTCCCTTTCCTGGGTAGCCAGAAGCCAGAGGTGTGAAATTAGTTTGACCAATACCTGCCGCCCTGATCGTACACCAGCCGAGAAAAGAGTTCCTCGAATCATTGTTACATGATGGCAGTGAGAGGTGGCATTGGTTGACTGTGCTTGTTACACCGATGGGTGGGGCTAAGGGTGGGGCTAAGGGTGGAAGCAAAAGAGATGTTCAAACGTTTCTGTATTTAATAGGTCAAACAGTGGTCCTATGAAAGGCAAGCACTGGTGGTAATTGGATAAGTATATAATATTATATAAGAGTGACGCATGTCATCATCAGACAGGATAGCAGTTGAGAGGTGTTAAGTTTTGACCACTGCTTGCCGATCGGGCTAGCAATCCTTGATCCGACCGGCTGGGCCTTTGAACCCCCCCATAAATTCCCCTGTTTAAGACAGAAAATCTAAGACGCATTTTTTTACTGGCTCTCTTGCGATTTCGTCTTCCACAGGTCTGACTGTATAGGGGTTATAGGAGGACCTTTTTTTAACCCATAATTTGATGTTTTGCAGTTAGGTTTGAAATTTTCTTGAAAATTACTGATTTGCAACAGTTTTAGTGTGTATGTGTGATCTCCAGCATAAAATGAGACATGAGTTTGACCCCCACAAAGCAGTGCATAGGCCTACTGTGTGTGGGAGAGAAAATAAAAATTTACCAAAACTTCAGGCACTGATTGGTCGCATAAGATGTATAAATAATAATAATAATAATATAACACACACACACACACACACACACACACACACACACACACACACACACACACACACACACACACACACACACACACACACAGAGAGAGAGAGAGAGAGAGAGAGAGAGAGAGAGAGAGACTTTTCATCCAGACATAGGAACAACTATAATGAAAAAGCCTCTCTCTCTCTCTCTCTCTCTCTCTCTCTCTCTCTCTCTCTTTTTTTTTTTTAAAAGACTCTGAAAAAGTCTCACGGAATTGCGGATTATTCGGTGATCTGTATGCATTGTACTTCGCATCAAGCGCAAGGACTTGTTGCCAAACAGCCATCGCCCATAGGCCCTATGCTAGCAGAGAGAGAGAGAAAACTGAAGAGTATCGCTTAGGTCCTTAACAAACAATAATGCCTGAAAATGAGCTGTGCAAACAAGTGTGCTCACTGTTTTTTAATGCAATTGAACTCATACATAATTCAATTATTACTAGGCTATTTCTTGATAACCTTTTGTGTATTTTGTACCAGATATTTACTTTATCTTGTATTAGTAGTGATACTTCCTTGTTTTTTATATTTTAAGGGACAAAGAACTACGCCTATTTTCGGTGTTACTATATTTAACGTGTGTCGGCCTATAAAACTTTTGACTGAGGCCATTTTTGTTGGGAATAGGAAAGTTTTCAGGTTCCATTCGAACCCAGCGTCTGAGATCGTGTCCTCCTAATTGTTGATAATCTTTCACAGTCAGCCATGCAGGCTATCAAGTGTGTGGTAGTCGGGGACGGGTAAGTTGCTTGTGTCACGTTATTTTGTGTCTTTATTGTCGAATTATCGTGAAAGCGACATCGACGGTTAATTTTCTAGGGCTCGACCCCGCAAAGTAAGACAGTTTTGACTACACTTTCCCTATCACATGCGAACATCTCTACAATATATCTAGACGGCCTGTTTGTTTTTGTCGCGCTTCGATTAGATCTAAATATTATATTTTACATGGTAAGAGGGGGGGGGGTGGTGGGGTAAGTTTGATTGAAACTGTCAATCTGTATCGTATCCCAGGATGAACGGTTTAACTGGTTTCTGAAATTCTTCCCCCATCATAGCTTGCTGTCCGTGTGTCGTGGTGTAGTGTTTCCCTCTTGCCACTTGACTTCCTTGTTCAGAACCATGAAGCAAGTTCTCTATGCGTTACAGTGACATTAAAATGTTGCATCCCATTTTGCTTAAATCCAGTATTATTGGGCTTGGCTGTTGGGGCAAGGATTTTAGTCAACAAGGAAATTAGATCTAGATTCTAGAGTAGATCTAGAATCTAGATCTAGATCTATTCAATTTTGTTTTTTTGAAAAAGTAACCAGCTCAGTATGGGTACAAAAAGTGACCCCACCAATTCAATAGAACTTTGAGTCATTTCACAGAAATTAAATGGAGTTGATAAACAAGTTGATGACAATGATTGAGAATGACAGAACAGTCAGTACAGTTTGGTATGCCAGGGAATGTCTGTAACCTTGTCCATACTCTTCATATTGAAAATTAATTAAATCAGTCAATCAGACTGTGTGGGGGTATTGAAAAAAGGGTTAAAAAAACATTATTGCACACTTCAACTTCAGTTATTACATTGGCGTCATTTGTGTAAACAATTTTTTTGAAAGTTTGCTATAAAAGTTTAGGCCACCTCTATTCTCACCCCAGGTGAGAATGCACAGGCGAGTCTTTTGGCTATTCTCACCCGATGTGCGTTCACTAGCCTAGGGCTAGGCCAACTAGTGTAGCGTTCACCCTGAACCACAGAATTCTGCACTGTGATAACAGAATTGTAAAATTCTGTGCCGTGAACAAACGTTCCATTACTACTGTTAGCCTGAAAGCATGCAATTTTGTTTATGTGGGCAGTGGAGAGAAAGTGACAGAGAGGAGTAGCGCAAGAACTTCCGGGCAAAACAAAATGGCGACCCGCGTGGCTTGGCTCGATTCGAAAAGTTAAATAGCCGTAACATCTTTGTAGACGACAAAATTAATTTACTTTTGTGTTTTAACATCATTTTTTAAACTTTGTTTTGGTCAATTTGATCGAACACACCCATAGTATTCAGAAAGAGACAGAGAGAGAGTGGGGGGGGGGGGGAGGAGTAGATCTTGCGAGAACTTCTGGGTAAAACAAAATGGCGACCCGCATAGTTCGGCTCGGTTCGAAAAGTGAAATAGCCATAGCATCTTTGTAGACGATTAAATTAGCTTACTTTTACTTTTGTGCTATAATGTCATTTTTTCTGTGCTTCTCTATCAATTTGATCATCCACACCGATAGACATTATTCCGAAATTAGGAAAAACAGGTCTTGTTTCACACCGGGTGAGAAAAGCCAACCCTGGTAATTCTCACCCAGGGTGGCTATTTTCCAATAGTTGTACCGGATGTGAAATAAGCAACCCTTAGCTGTCAATCATAGACTTTAATCAATTCATTCATTTATAAGTAGCTTTTGCCACAATTAACCGACTTGGTCGAGTCTGTATTAACATATTCGTTGATGCCATCTTGCCATTTCTCTTGTAAACACTACTACCAAACTAGGCTGTAGATTACACAAACTGCCATGACAAAATATTCTGGCTATCGATGGGGGTCGATCTCAGTCAACGTTAACAAAGGCGGTACTTTGTTTTGATGTTACCCTCCAGTCTGTTTTAACAAACACCACAGTCGTGTGGGTCACTCCGCCTAAGCGACGGGTGAACACCTCAACAAGTCGCTGAATCTGCATGATTCAACCGCCCATTCGCCACCAGGTTGCAAAACTAGCTCTTGGGTTGAATCTTCAAGTGAAATTGGGGACTGGTGTGAATATAGGCGATTGATTTACTGGAGGATTGAAACACTTTGCAGTAATCTTTCAAACTCAGGATTTTAACATGGTGCACAAAGACATAAAGGGATCAAAAAGGGATTTTCGGAAATTTTGTCACTTAGGCAATTGAATCACGAGGCTAGCGATATATTTGTTGGAGAAAACTCTCCTTGTCTTTTAAAGAAACTAAACAAGGGGCTAAAACTTTAATTTCGATTTTCTCAAAAGAGCATTTTTCAGGATAGCCCCCTTGTGCTGAAAAACGATCATTTATGTTAAACTCATGGGTCTTCAGAAAAAATGAATAGTTTTCACTGGAAAAGAATTTGAAGCTGGTTGTCACCTTGCAAAAGTTGTCAAATGAAAAATGTATTGTGTGGTGTGCAATTTGACCGTAACTGGTTTTGAGTTTTTAGTTTTTTAGTGAAAAAAACCAATTGGTTATATTTATTATATCTAAAATAAAATGAACTGAAATAAGCCCACTTTAACTCTCTAACAATACACACTATTTTTTATAGAGTTACAATTGTGATGTAATGGGTTTATATGCAGTATAACTAATTGTGTTTTCTCTTTCTCTTCATTTTATTCCATCAGTGCTGTGGGTAAGACATGTCTTCTTATCAGCTACACTACCAATGCCTTCCCCGGAGAATACATTCCAACTGTGTAAGTTTTTGAGTGATGTTTTTTGTATCTTATGTCTTATTTTCACCAATGTGGTTGACTTCAAACATTCTGTGCGTAACATTATAATGGGATTGCTTGCTGCAACACAAAGCTTGCAACAGTCTAACATGGAAAGGAAAGGGTATGATCCTTCACAGGCAAGTAGAAATGACATTTTATTCACTGGCTTTAAGTTCGGAAGTCTTTGTCTTTTGACTGTAAGAAGAGTTGTTTACTCTGTAGAAATCAGTTACTTTTGTTTGACTCTGCAGCTGCATCAAAGCAGTGGCTTCACTGTCTCTTGGGGTTATGAGTGAATTAAAAGCAGTACAGGGTTTAGACTCTGTCGGGAAGCAAGTGCCAGCTCAGCATTGTTTTGTATTCAACCATTAGCAACTACATACATCCAGGGCTATCCCTGCCATGCACACATTGTGAGGCGTGCTGAGTTACTTCTCTCAATTCTTAAATGGAAATATTGTAGACCTGGACGTTTTCAATTTCCTGATTTCCGGCAATCGCAAATTGGGTGCGAGAGTCGGATGCCGGCCTATCGCCGAGCCTGATTTCCGCCCAACTTACGATTTGTGAATGCCGGCAATCAGAGCAAACATTCCGCCAATAATTGCCTGAACTTAAGGAAAAATGCGCTAGTGAATTGTAACAACTTCTTGCCACAGGTCGTGTGCAGCGGTGTGCTTGGAATCTTCGTCTTGTTATTAGTGGCGGTGTTTATAAATGAACCCTAGGCTTTGCACGGTATCTGTGAATCAAGTGTGGACTAGATCTAAATTTGATTGTTGTTTTCTAATAACATGTGTACAGTCGAACCTGTGTAAGACGGAATCGCAAGGGAGCCAGAAAAAAATTCCGTCTTAGACAGGGGAATTTTGGGGGAGATGGAAAGGGGGAGTTCAAAAGCCCAGCTGGTGGGATCAAGGATCGCTAGCCCGATCGGCTAGCAGTGGTCAAAACTTCACACCTCTCAGCTGCTATCCTGTCTGATAATGACATGCGTCAGTGTTACTTATCCAATTACCACCTGTGCTTGCCTTTCGTAGGACCACTATTTGACCTATTAAAAACAGGAACGTTTGAACATCCCCTTTGCTTCCACCCGTACCCCCACGCATCGGTGTAACAAGCACAGTCAAACAATGTAGCAATGACCTCGAAAAACCTTTTTTTGCCAGAAAGTGTTTGCAAATAGGTGCATTTTGTAGCTTTATCTTCACCAAGCATGGAACTTTTTGAATTTTTTAAATCCATCAATAAACAAAAAAGTTAAGGATTTTTTAATCAATTAATTTCTGGTACACTTTTATATAATGAAAAAATCCCAAAATATGGGACGTTCTTTGGTGAGTTTTGAGACAATATTCGTCATAACTCGCTCATTTCTCGGAGTATTTAAAAGAAACTTGGCAACCCAGTACATTTTCTAGTGCAGAATCTAGTCCTGCTTTCAGATTCTTCATAGCTATCCTATTTTTTGAGTTATGAAGACGTTTATAGGTAAAAATGTGACGGTTTTCGGTGCGTTTTGAGACAATATTTGTCATAGCTCGCCTATTTCTTGGAATATGTAAATGAAACTTGGCAGTCTAGTACATTTTTTAATGCAGAATCTAGTCATGCAGTCAGAATTTTAATATCTGTCATACTTTTTGAGTTGTAAAGACATTAACAGGTAAAAAAGTGGTGTTCTTTACAGATTTACAAAGATTATCAGTCATATGTTCTCCCAAAGTCATGATATTTGAATGAAACTTGGCAACATAAAAGGTTCCTCCTTGCCAAGCAATGCTCTGGATCAATTTGTCACAAAAATGTAAATAGAGAGCTGGATTTATTAGTCTAATAAATCCAGTTCTCTACTAGTAAAAGCATGCATACTTTGTTATAGAAAATAAGATCGTCTCTGTGTATATCCATTGTTGGACAGTGTCCTATTGTGTGGTAGATTAAGTTTCGTTCAGATAATATAGTTTACAAGTCATGGGAATATTTCGCATGTGTAGGCTACAACTCATACAATAAATGTAACATATTTACACACACACACACACACACCCCCCCCCCCCCCCCCCCCCCCCTTCTCTCTCTCTCTCTCTCTCTCTCTCACGCGCGCGCACAAACACACACACTCACGCACGCACGCGTGAACGATAACAATGTATAAACGGGACTATCTTCCCAGACTTGACTAAATAAGTACCATAGGCCTACTCTTTAATAACAATCTTAATGCCTCACTTTTCCAAACAGAGCGCACAGGACGAGTCCAAGTGTGTGGTTTCCCAAGAGGGGGGAATACGCTTTCATAACGCAAACACAATGCCATACCAGTTCTCAAGATGTTTGCTTTTCTATTTCTATTCTTCTGTCATGCAATCAAGCAAATATAAATGACTACATCTATTGTATTGTGACTAAAATGCAACACAAACGCAAGTTATCAGGGCCCCCGTTTAGTTTTCAAGTATCCTCCCCCCCCCCCCTTTCCGGTTTACATAAGCGGGGCCTCGTTTGTGGCGACCGATGGCTGATGACGTCACTCAGTGGAAATTTCCCAGCCGCAGGTCGTTCGCAAATGGCAATGCTGCTTTTTCCCTTAGTTACTCCCACATTTTTAAAGATTACGCAAAAACGGCTTAACACAGAAGCTTAAAATTTTAAGGGAATAAAGAAAAATGGTGTACACCATATCAGTCAGTTTGACAAATCACAGCTCCGAAAAATCTTCAAAGCGCACCACATCAACCACTTTCGCAAACGTTTTCGACTGCTTCTAGGATGGGTACAATGTTGTCAAACTGCATACTACTAGATTGACCTCTTTTCTGATTGGCTGCCAAGTTTCATTCATATCCATTCACGAGAAGCGGCGTGAGAGCGAGTTGAAGACAACAACCTTTGCGTTAGTGCGTCCCGTGAAACACCCCCGCTGCGGGGGCCAAAAATCGGCAGAACAAAACGCTCTCGGTGGGCATTGCTAAACAATGCCATCATGTAACTACGATTCCAGGAACTCTTTTCTCAGCTGGCCATACGATCAGGGCGGCAGGCATTGGTCAAACTAATTTCACACCTCTGGCTTCTGGGTACCCAGGAAAGTTTCCGTAGTGGCTCACTACTCGAGCACTCTCACGGGCAGTCGTGAGATTTCACACCCACACTACACTGACCATCTGCATGATGGGGTAACATCTACCCCCAAATTGCACTCCTACTACCCTTCCTCGCTTTGCGGCATGGCCATGGCGTTAAGTTTAGAGCTGGCGGAACCAAACTTGCGAGTTTTGTTTCAAATCAGGGCTGAAGGGGAAAGCATTTTCCATCTTAGACAGGTGAAACCATCGGAAGGGAGCAGATTTTTCTTTCCGTTTCCGCTTTGGACAGGTTTCCGTTTTATACAGGTAATTAAAGAGAAATAAATCAAGGGGGGAGCGGGGAGATTCCGATAAGACAGGTTTCCGTTTTATACAGGTTTCCGTTAAGGCAGGTTCGCCTGTAGGTGTAGTTCTAGTTTCTGCATTGTTGAAATATTCTAGATCTATGAAGATACGTTTGTTAAAGAAAGGTACCGTACCAAAAGTCCAATTTTGACCATTTTGTGTTAAGGGTTGTACCTTATAGGAAATTCAATGCAAAACACAGTGGTCTTTGAATTTTTTAGATATCTCGTAGTTTTTTTTAGATATTGCACATTTTGCGAGGTAGGGTATAAAAAATATAATTTTGAAAAAATGAGCTTTCAAATTTAATACACGTGAGAACACACACAAACTTGGAAAAGGCTATTTTTTAAATGTATTTATTCACGGAAAATTCATTTCCAATTTGGCATTCAGTTGACTTGAATATCACGAATGGAATTCATTGTCAATTCAATGGTAAAACATAGCAGTGAAGGGATAATGTGCTTCAAGAATAGATTTTAATACCTTTTAAAAGCAGTTTTCATTATTTGTTTTTATTATACCCTACCCTCAAAATGATGCAAAGTAAAATATTAAGAAGTCAAATCAATGAAAACCCTTTTAGCACATTGTAAAGAAATGGTGGATCTGTCATCATTTTTTAATGGAAACACATTTGGTCAAAAAAGGGATTTTTGTCATTATCAGCCTGTTGCTCGAAATGGTCTGGGGCGACTTTTGGTACCTTCGTTTAGGCGCACACACATATATCATTAGAACGTCTAGAATCTAGATCTAGAGATTAGACTGAGCAGTTCATTGAATTGAACGGCTACAAAGTGAAAGCGATCTCACCAGCCTTCCCTCTAACAATAAGAAACAAAAGAGATGGTAGAGACAGTTGATGATCAGGGGATTTTGCTCGCAGGATGAAAGGTACAGTATGGTGAGTACATTTTTTATTTAGCTTATAAATGAATCCTCATCTTAATTTTAGGTGTGTAAACACAATGTTAATGTTTATCAATATAAATTGGATATTAGAATAATTCAAGGAAAATGTGCCAGGAGATGGGGGTTTAGGTATTGGTTTGGAAGAAAATAAGGTGAACAAAATTCCAAATGTTAATGTTAATATAAATTGATATATTTTAGGGAAAATGTGCCGGGAGACGGGGTTTTGTGCTTTATAATGGTGATGAAAATGCCCTGGGTTCAGAGGGACTTTCTGACCCTGTACCAGGGCGCAGCCCTGGACCCGATGCATTCATAATTGTCAGGCAATTATGCTGTGCCTTGCATCCAGGTCTAATATTGGCCAAAAATCAACACTTGGGTCAAATTTGTAGATTTTCAATTGATGCCATTCTTTAACTTTCTATAACATGTCTTTCATTATTTCATACTAATTGATTGTCAGAACTTCACAGGCGTGATCTTTTTACTTAATTATAAGGCTTGAATCTGAGAAGTAACCTATTTTGTCAGCACGCGTCACCATTGCTTTTTATCTCCAGCTCCTCAAAATGTGTAATTACGTATTTTAATTTTTCACAAAGTTAAAGCGGCTTTTGTAAATTAATAGCTGAGCAGCGGAAATTGTAAACACACAGATACTTACTGAAACAATGTATGATTGAAAATACCAAGCTTCTAATTCAAACTATCAACAAACCAATGGAAGAAACACCCATCACAGTAGAAAATAAAACATCCATTTGGAATACTGATCATACTTTGAACTAACGGAGTCACTTCCAGTGTTTTGGAAGAAAACCATGGCATCCTCATAGTGTCATCAGTGACTCAGCAAAACAGAACTAGCTCATTAGCTGGTGCTACCAGCCACTTAAAGATAAAGGCGTAGCTGCCATATAAAATGTATTTTGAGGGTTTGTTTAGGAAGTCTGTTTTTTTGTGCCAGCATCACGTTATACCGTTTACCTTGGGGCGAGCATGAAGTTGGTGGTACAGCGGGGCTGGCAGTATAATCATAGTGGGGTAGCACTGAATGCCAGCTTGACTAGTGGTAGAGTCAAATTGTGACCAGAATTGACTCACCTAGATCTGCCATGATGGAAAAACAAGTAGCAACAAATTACATGTACAGGTCCAGTTGAACTTCATGTAAATTCAAATAGAAAATTCTGCCGTATCAGAAGCTATAAAGCTATATATATATATAAGGCGCCAAAGGCCCTTTAGACGTGCATTTTTTTAACCAGACTCTCATCAGTTCTCGGGCCACTTCAGATCTTTCACATAATACTGTGAGTCCTCACAATATAAAAGCCTCATGGGCACCCGCCAGCCTTTTGAGCATCAGGCTGAATCATGGAATGTCTTACGTACGATGTCAAATATTTTGCCGACAGGCCGAAGTGGCACAGATCCTTCGAAGTTTCTCCTGGCAACTTTCTAAGTTCATTCCACTTTTTTACAAATAAATATTGGCCAAACCCTTTAAAAAATAGCTTTTTCGTAAACGCGCAAATCAGGAGCAAATCCTTGACAAATGATAGAAATGGGCAGAACTAGTCGAGGCTACAAATGTACTATGGATGGACAAAGTACATTTTTGTGGAATTTTATTTGCTGTTTTAAAAAATCCTTTTATTGAAGTAAATGTCAAAGGTTCCTCTAGATTCTTCCTTGCATTTATTACTCAATCATTTCTGTTACAGCTTTGACAACTACTCTGCAAATGTTATGGTAGATGGCAAGCCAATCAATCTTGGACTATGGGATACTGCTGGACAAGAGGACTATGATCGTCTCAGACCCTTGTCATATCCGCAAACTGTAAGTACTTCTGGCTGTTCATCCTTAGTACTGATAAGTTCTTAATTTTATTAGTACAATTTTTCTTGCCTTGAGTTGTTTCCCTGAATCTCTTTGCTCATTCAAAGGAAAGCTTGAAGATTTTTGATAAGGAAGTTATTCATGCTTTGTTCATAGTTGTAGCTAATGGTAGTCTGAAATTCTGAAAAGGCTTGGACTAGCCGGAGTTAGTCGCTGATAATGAAATGCAGGGCCAGGATTGTCTTATAAAAATATTGAACAGACTTCTTCTTCATTCAAGCACTTTTGTTTCTAGGAAATGTCATACCTTTTATTTATCAAGGTAATGGCATCTTTATTCGAGAAAACTCAAGAGATAAAGAAATGCATGCACTGTTGTTTTTAACTTAATTTTGTAGAAATTGTCATAAATACAACTTAATTTTCCAAAGGGTCTGGTTATGTTCACGGTGTGTAAATTTTGCTTGCTTACTCACTCACTACCACACCCGCAACTGTTGCGGGTAAAGTAGCTTTGACGTTGTGATACCACACCCGCAACCCTTGCGCTTTCGCACTTTGGAATTATTATTTTTACGTTAAAACCGCACCGTTCGCGGTACTGGTTTGTGTTTTTCGTAGCCCACACAATTATCTTTCATTAGAAAGAAATGAAATCGAAATCAGAGGAGGGCAAGTTGAGTTATTGATTTTTCCAACAACCTCCCTTAGAACTGAATTTACCATTACATTTCCCACAATGGCAGCTCGCTTGTCTTTGACAGTTTTTGAGCAATTTTTTAAAACTTGTGAAAAAAGAAGTAACAACAAATAAAGCTGGTACACAAGGGATAGCAACCCCGAAAATGGCTGGTAGTGAGTGAATTAAGAAAAGAGCTTTTGATAATGTTCGTGCAACCTGGTGTTATGTTTTATTTTTCATCTCTATTTCAGGATGTCTTTCTTATATGTTTTTCCTTGATCAGTCCTACAAGTTTCGAGAATGTTCGAGCAAAGGTAAGATGAAACTTGTTTTCCTACAAGCTGTAGTCCCTTTTTGTTTTTCTGTATGAGCTCTCTTGTTGGTACAGTGGAACTTGGATTCAACGGAGTCGTCGGGCGTGACCTTTAATTTAGTTGAATCCGAGTGTTCGTTATAGCAAACATGAGGTTTTTGTTTAGATAATTACACTACAAGCACCCAACAAGTAATATATATAATGTATTCGACTTTCTCAATCTTTACTTTACTACTTTTAATTTTCCGATCCAGCGGCCATTTGGGTTCCAGCCCTTCGGGCTGTCGATATGACAAAGAATTTAGAGGTTTTTAACAGCTGTGTTTTGTCACTGTATGATATTTCCGATATCTGGGGAGGCAGGTAGGTGGGTGCGATGCAGGTTGCTAAGTGCAGGGCAGGTAAAGAGATGGTGTGATACTGTTTCATCCTGGCAGTCGCACAACAGGCAGGCAGGTGGGGTATCCTTGCGGATCAATTTAGGTAGGGATTCATCGGGATGTGCTTTGATCGCAGGCGAAAGATAGTGACTTGTTCTCTTCTACTGGGGGAATTTAGTGCATCTTTTGAGTTGGAAGCAGTCATGTGTGCTAATACAGCTCTTTTAGCTTTGCCCAATGACCATTCACTCAGCCACTGTTACCTGGTGTTGCATTTGATGATGTTCTTGACTGTCTGTTGTGATTCTGGGTTTTGAGGTTGTGTTTGTGATGCTCCCGTCTTGGCAAGGGTGTCTGCTCTGTCATTTCCTGGGATGTTACTGTGGCCAGGTATCCACTGTAAAGTCAAATTAACAGCATAGGTCTGCCTGAAGGTGTTAATTGTTTGCGCCACAGAGAAGCAAGCTGGGCTTTTAAAATTCATGTTTTCCCAAGCTTGGAGTACTGATTTTCCGTCTGTGAAGGTTACAGTATCCTTGATATTGTCTGGGTATATATTGAAAATATTGGTCAGGTGGAGGATTGTTGCCTCAATCAAAAGTAGTTTGGTTTCAAATGAGAGGCATTTTCATTTCTTTGATGCCATACCGGGCCGTACCGAAGAAATGCTAGAAAATTCCAGGAAAATACACTAAACTCGTCTAAGCACATACTGTGCGAAAGGGTCAATTCATTCAAATGCACGCCTGTGTCATCTATCATCTATAACATATTGCTAGTCAAACAAGTTCTGATGCTGTGTAGAGCTTACCTTCCGGCAACGCTTGATTCCACAGTCCAGCACGCAATTTATTACATAGGCCTGTGTCAAGACTAGCTTATCATTGTAATATTGATCAGTAGCCGGGGGGGGGGGGATAACTGTGAAGCGTTTGTATCTCAACTGACATTCCATGCTGGACCGCTTGCACCCCCTCCCCACAGACACATGCACATGCAGTTACACATGTGCTGGCCGCCTGTCCAACCCCGGCACACACAAAGACATGTGTGCGTGCTAACAACACGTGTGTTGGTATGAAAGAAGGTTACTGATTGGTCGCATAAGATGTATAAACAATAGGCTAAGAGAATAGTGGTTCACGATGCAGGTGCCATGGATGGTTTTCACTAACAGTAACGTAAATGAGTGAATCCGTCTCAGCGGAAGTTGTTCACTCTGAAAGCGACTTCGTTGAAACCGAGCTTGGTCATTTGTGTGTTTGTTGAATTCGAGTTATTTTTAATGATTTTTTTTTAAAAACGGATAGACCTGCATGTTTGCCAACAATCATCTGAAATCCGGTCGGCTTTGGCTGCACTTTCACTTTCGTGCAAACGTTGGTGTTTCCAACACAATTGTCGAAATCTGAGTAGAAATACAGGTCTACTTTCAGTTTCGTGATCGAGCGGCCATTTTGAATTTCATCTGTTGACCGATTGTTCGGATGTGGATTCATTCAAGGCCTACTCACTTGTTCTAATAGATCTAGATTTATATTATAGACCTCCATGGAGGATTCATATTCCAACTCTGCCGTCTTGGGGGAAAAGGGACGAATATCGCGACATACCCATTTTTGAGGAGGGCCAAAAAATCAAATTTATTCGTCTCACGTTTCAAAAGTTGGTATTTTATTTTATTTTTAACTTGATTTTTAGCAGGAGGAAGGATGGTGCAATTATGCACTTGTAGTTAAAATTTTGTGTGAGAAGACAAAAGTCATTCTTTCATAACAGATTGATGATGTTTTAATTAGTTTTGTATGGAAAAGGACGAATGGCGATATTTGTCTTTCTTTCACCCAACATCAAATAACGTCCTGGAATTTTCAGAGATGCCAACCAGTACGATTTTACGTATTTTAATACGATTTTTTGCCAAAAATACGCGAATACGACTTTTCATGAAAAAATATGTATTCTGTAATGCGAAAAATACGAGATTCAGCTTAGGCGAGTAATCCAGGGCTTCCAGTCTTCCGCAATTTTGCTGATTTCCGCAAATTAGTAGATTTCCGCAAATGGAAAAATTTCTGTGAAAATTCGTGCCCAAAAAAAAAAAAATTATTTTCAAAAATGCGAAATAAGAATTTTCCGTTATTTCCAATAGTCAACAATAGCCAACCCATACAGGAAGTGCTCTTTTATTTGAAAGTGTAGACAGTGTCTTCTACTTTCACTTTCTAAAGCACAAGAAGAAGCAGAGCACCAGCTCTGTAAACAAGAGGAAGAAATGACGATTGTGGTTCAATAGATCTTGGGCCTGCCAAGAAAAGAAAACTCTAAAGAGAGCTTGTTGGGTTTTTTTTACCAGACTTGTTTTGTTTATTTGTAGATCTAAGTATTGTTGTGGATTTAAGTTGAATATAAGCTGTCAAGTTATTTAGATCTAGATATAGATCTATATCTAGAAATCAAGTCAAGCTGTTATATATAAAAAGCTATTATTGTAAGAATTCTACACCTTATGCTGATTATGGTGCAAACCAACACAAGCAGAAAAAAGTTAAACATTAACTGTCAAGTTTTATAGATCTATTCTAGTTGTGGATGTACAGTATCTGTACAAGGGAGAAAGCATGGCTTTGGATTTGGAAATATATGGATTAACACAAGCAGAAAATTATGTAGGCCTATACAAGGTATGGTTTTTTTTTGGTCAATTATTTTCTAATTAAATTTAGGCCTGAATAGCCAGAAATGGCATACTTACGATGCTCTGAAACCAAAAATTCCAAAACAGAAAGGGGACGCTGTCCCCCTTCAACCCCCTGCCAGGGCTCTGCCCTGGAGGGCTCTACCCTGGACCCGAAAATCCTCAAAAAATGACATCAGCCGCTGGAAGCTCTGGTAATCCTAATTATCTCAAGTCCTATCTTTTGTCAAAATAGTTTCAGTTTCGCGGAACTGGAATATTTGAAAACCAAGTCCGATGAGGTCAGTAAGTTCAATTTTACCGGTCGCGATTGTGATATTATATTCGTTCAGCTTTTCCCCGTCCGAGAGTATGTTTCACTTTCACGTGGACAGGCGGCCGGCGGAAGTGTATGTGACACCGAGGCTCGATTGGGAAAATCAAGATCTACTTTTGCTTTCGTTACCACCCAGAAGTTTGCCAGCGGTAGTCTGATAACGCAACATTAGTGACATGTAGGTTGTGTAGTTTAAACGCTGAATCACCGTGCAAATAAAATTTAATCAATACTCCGACTCGTCTCTGTGCTGTCACTTGTGTGAAAAAAAGAAAAAATACAAGCGTCATCCGATTTTTAGATTGTCTGGCTCGCCATTGTGACAGGTCAGTGACCCTGCGCGCATTCGCATCATAAAAATACAGCATCGTGTGAGCAAATACTGTCTTTGGTGGGAGAGACGTGGCCAAGTATAGGACTACGGAATAGGGGAGGGGATTATTGATTTTTTTTTCTAAAGATACACTGGGGGGGGGGGGGGGGGGGGGGGTGAAGGCAACACCAGACACCAGAGGACAAAAACTTGGAAGCAATTTCAGTATTTTGATTAGAGCTCTCTGCAAAGCGCGCGTCAGTGCAGGCCGTGTGTGGAATCGGTACCCTTCATACTTTGCAAGTCTGTGTTATTGAAATAAAGTGTTCGCGTTTCCTTGGATGGGTGATAGTAAATTATACATCTACAGTGTATGTTGTAGCTTTCTGTTCAAGACAGGCAGATTTTCAGTGTCACTGCATCTTGACCTCCCGCAGTTGTTACAACTCTCACACTGCGTGGGTCTACTTTAGCCATTCAAGTTATTGCTCTTCTCTGAGTTTGAGCAATAATTTTAGCCTGTCAGTTCATAACATGAATCTTGACACTCAGAGCAGGATTAATTTTTTATATAATAATGAGACGAAAATATTATAATAGACTGAAATACTTAAGTCAAACAAGACCCCAGTACGACACTGAACACTAACATGTTGTTGACTGGGTATGTATATTGTACGCGTGTGTGCTCCCTTTTTCGAGCTGGTGAGCTAGTAATTTTTTTTCAGGAGATATTGCTGGACACCCTGAACATTTTACTAGTTGGTCGGTCGGTCTTTGGGAATACACATTTTCCCCTGAAAGTAAACATTTTCACATTTCCCAATACTTATTTCGGTGTTCTGTGGTTGGCATCTCTGAATTTTCGTTTCTGTGATATTTGAGGTTCGTCTGGTTTGTTGTAAGTGTTTTGGGGTTTCCAGACTGTTATTTAATTTCGCTTTGCCGGTGGAGCCAAAGATCTGGGGTTCAAATTCTGGTGAGTGTACACAAGCAGCCGTGCTTGTCGTCTTATTGTGTGCAACACACTTGACACAGCGAGGATCAAAGCTGGATATACCAGGATTTGAGCCTTTTGGTATTTAATCATAAGACCTGTGGCAATGTAATGTTTTGGCGAAGATGGACAAATATCGGTATATTCGTTGCTTTTTCGTAAACGGTTTTTTCTTTTCACTTGCTAATATACAGCTGAGGACGAACCTCTCGGTATTCGTCCTTTTTTCACAGTAGGACCGGATATTCGTCTTTCTTTCATAAAATATAAAATAAATTAAAAAGAACAAATTATGACGATACTTCCAATACCAAAATAAAGTATTCGAACATTTCTAAATGTAATGGCCTCTGGTTTAAAAAATGTAGCTTTTTATGCTCTTTCACATGGTATCGATATCTCTATATCACCCAATTTCCGATATTCGTCCTTTTTTCCTAAGACAGCAGAATTCTATTCAAGTGTCAAACCCTATTATAGGTTGTGCTGTAATGTTAATGTTGGTAAAACAGCATTTTATCAGGTGCGTAAATTTATCACTAATTAGTAGATAGACTCAGCTGAGTTCATCTGTTTGGGTGCGGATTTTGTTCAAAGCCTATTCCTATTCACTTGTTCTTCTAGATCTAGATTTATCTGAATTACAATATAGATTATAGAGGATTTATATATTCCATTTCTAGTGTGTTTTTGTATCAAACCCTATTGTAGCCATGTAGTCATGTAGGCCATTAAATGCTCCTTGTTTGTTTGGGGTGTGGATTTTTTTTTTTCATTTTGGACTTAAGCTTTCTTTTTCACATTTCTGAAGGTGAAGGGCCGTTGCAGGTTCTTTTTTGGGGGGCTGATGCCCCCATCATCATGTACCTCTACATGTGCTGTTATTTTGAGGGAACACTTCCATAACGGACGAGCGCCCACTAGATCTATGAGACAAAGTAAAATAGAGGGCTACTTTTAAGGATATGGGGTAGGAGTAGGGTTATGGTTTGGGTTAGGGTTAGGTCTCTTCTTTATTGTGTTTGTTTGGGTGGTCTCTCGTTACACAGAAGCTCTTTCTTTTATAACACCCACAAAAAAGCTCTTATGGGGGGGGTGCGCAAAATTTTCAGACAATCTGGTTGAGGCTCACATGCAGGTCTGATTTTAGAGTGAAATCGAATTATTAAAAAATTTTATGTTTTTTAGGAAAGTTGTTTTAGATTGAAAATATATATTTACACCGAATTTTAAATATTTTAACATTTTTACGATCTAACTACTGACCCGAGCCCAGCCGTACAGTGAACTGTTTCGAATAAAACCAACTTGTGTTACGCGCTCTCATATGACCTTATGCAGTTGCGAGCGCCGTAAAACCCCATACTAAACTTTTTTTTAAACTTACTTGTTTGGGTGTTGCCTAGATTGTTGAATTTTTCAATGTAGTTTTACAAAAGTTAGTGGCACTGTTTACCATACCAAACTTGTCATAATTTTGTGGATTCAAGAAAAAATCTTTTTTCTTTACAAAAAATAATAAATTTCAGGCATATGTTATGGGTTGTATTTGTTTGAGTGTCTGCTGTTTTACATATCATTTTGGCTTTTGTTATATTATATGTAGGGGTGGGCATAATAATATTTTCATTGTTGTTGTATTTCATTATTAACTATAATTGAATTTGATTTTAATTTTGCGAATTGAATAATACAATGGGTTATCTTCTTTAATTATAAGTGCTTCAAAGGGTTTTTCAGGGTTTTTAGTGTACCAAGGGGAAATTTTGATATTGTATAAAATCCTATTATTCTTTGTTTTATTGATGTTTTGTCTATGTTTCAGGTTTTAATTCCAGTCTGATTCTTTTTTTTTTTTCCCCATGCTTTTGCTTTGACATCAGTTCTAATTTGGTAAGGCCATGAAGACCTGAACATTACTCTCCTTCTTAATTTATTTTGGTCTCTACTCTTTCAATTTCCCTTTCTGGCTTAGTTTTCTCATTTTATGTTCCTGCCTTCCTCCTTGTCTTTGCCTTTTTATTCTAGTGGTTGGAGTATAAGACTGGTGAACCTTACTTCTTTACTACCTGTCTCTTGTTTCTGCCTGTTGTCTGCTTGTTTGTTTTTTGGGGGGGTTTCCATAATACAAAATTTGTCGGCCTTTTCCGGGCGCTTTAATCATACAGTACTTTCTGGTTCTTTTTCCAGTGGTTTCCTGAAGTGAGCCATCATTGCCCTCATACCCCTATCATCTTAGTGGGTACCAAGCTTGATCTGCGTGAAGACAAGGAGACAATTGAGAAACTGAGAGACAAGAAGCTGTCCCCTATCACCTACCCTCAAGGGCTGGCCATGGCAAGGGAGATAAGTGCTGTGAAGTATCTTGAGTGCTCAGCCTTAACCCAAAAAGGGCTGAAGAATGTCTTTGATGAGGCTATTCGGGCTGTTTTGTGCCCTAAGCCTAAGCCAAAGAAGAAGAAAGGATGCGAAATTTTGTGAGCCGATTATTTGTTTGTTTTATGTTTGTGTAGGGTTTTGTTTTTGTTTGGGTTGTTTTTTTTTCATTGTAATCAGCATGTTAACTTTTACTACTGAACGTGGTGTACCATCAGCTCAGTGTCGGTTACTGTGTACAATTTTTAGAAATTTCGGCCAGAAGAGGAAGTCTGGCTTTAAGTTTAGCGCCTCTCTTAAGCCAACAGTACAACTGGCTTTTTATCATATTTTTAATCATGGGCATGCTTAGAGTATGCTGTTTGTAATATAAACTTTCAAAGTATTCTTCGGTGAATGAAAAAGCTTTTCTTTATGCTTGTGGTTTGTATGTTTTGATACTGAGAGAAAAAGGTATTAATATGTAGTTCAAAGAATTTCGTGAACTTATGTATTTTTCAGTTCAGAACAAAGGTCCTAATTGCTCAATACCAACATCACAATGTCTTGAGCGAACTTTCTTTCTGTTTAATTATATTATTCAGCAGTTAGCTAAGACTGGATTTATAGTGTAACGTGTGTCTGTCCAAGTGTGTAAACAAATCATATGTTTTTTGAAGTACTGATTTAATAATTAAGGAGTGTTAAAATAAAACAAGTTAGTTAGAGGGACAAATCAAACCTGAGCTGGTTCCAACTGTCTTTGTAACAGTATTTGCTTGAATGGTTAGAAGATGGTTCTCGGCTTATGTTTGATATTTAGTTATCATTTCATATATCAAATGTATGATTAGTTGTAAATTTCATTTTAAAATCTATGAGGATGAAAAGTCAGTGTATCTCTTATTCGCATCAATTTTTATTTAACCTGTCAGGTAAGAGAACAACTCTTGGTCGTAATTTTTTAAGATCATTATTGAGTACTAATCTATGACAGTATGTTTTGGGGTACTTTTTTTTTCCTTTTTTTTTTTTTGCACAATGTATTTTGTGAATAAGAAAGAATTTTTTAAAGTTTCTTATTTTCTAATTTTTCATGTTGCCTATACCACTATCAAAATATATTAGAATTGTGCCTCACAGAGTTTTTTCTCACTGTGGTTTTATTCAGCGCATACAAAATTTGATTTACCCTTGGGGGGGGGGGGGGTTGTCATTGCGATAGCTGCATGACTTGCAAGTCACTGAGAATTTTTTTGCATTCTGTTATGCCGGATAGCTGTTCTTGATGTAGTGTTGTAAAGATCATGGCTCATATGCTGGCTGCTTTGATTTACTTCTTTTTGGTTCGTTCAGTCAGAGTATAACACGGTATAATGTTTGGAAAGTTTAATTTTGCTATTTTCAGTAGTTTGTGTACTGTGCATGGAAATAGTTTGACAGTGTGGAATTAGAAAGTCCACATCCTGTCAAGATGTTTTTTTATGCAAAGTATTGTTTGTTTAGTATTGATCCTTTGCTGCAACATTTCAGTGACTATGTCATTTATGTAGTGATGGAGGTGTTACAGTGGACGTCAGTATATATATATATATAAAGTATATGAAAAACACTTTTGTGGAGAGTTGCTCTCTTTCCCTTTGAAGCTTGTGAGGATCTCACATGTTCAAGAAGCAGTTACTGGATTAGAATGTGTGGCTGATAATTTCTCATTCTTTTATACATGGAAGGATGCTTCAGTTGTAATTTTTGTTGAAATGACTATTTTGGACAATGGACTAATGTTTTGAATCTTATATTGTTCAGAAAAGCTAGATCCTTTGATGCGATCTGCTTCTTTGTGATATCCTTGACTTTTTTCTGAATGTAGAAGTAAGAAATATTCTGTGTTTCATTGGTTGCCTTGTGTATTTAGGTTTCAGAAATTTGGTACTACTGAAGAAATTGCCTGGATGGGAATGTTAGAAGACAGCATTGACTTGGCTTAATTTGATTAGTTATCATGATGGTGGTTCCCAAAACTTTGTCAATTAAAGTTGAAACCCTGTCGAATATTTTGTCGTCTTGCTGTGATGTGTAAAAATATCACAAGCTGTGAAATAAAATTGTTATTCTACCAAGAAAATGAGACCTTTATCACCAAAAAAAACACGAATCACGTCAGTCAAAACCAATCAGAGTGCTTGAAACTGCTGTGAAATATAAAATTACAGTGTCTTGTTAGTTATGCACTGCATTCGTTTTTAATATTTATTAAAAATATTTTTGTTTCCCAAGAAAGTAACTATGGGCTCATGATTTTGATATTTTCAGGGCTATTGAAAACGTTTGTGGGGTGTTTTTTTCTGGCTGCTGCAGAAATCACCTCTTTTTCTCCTTTTGTATATATAACGATGCTTTTCTTTTTTGTATGATTGCAAGGTAAAATGAATGTTTAATCCATGCTACTGTGAGACCTGTTTGAAAGGAATTGTCTTTTTGTTTTAGCCCATTGACTGATTCAGGGGTCATTCTCTTGGGGGAGGGGGGGGGGTGACAGTTGGTATTTTCAATACTTTTGAAAGCTACTCATCAAGTGAGGCAGAAGACAATTTGAAAGAAAAAGAGAGAAAGAAAGCAACAAATTATAATAAGATAATTCTGTGTTATCTATAACGGTGATAAGTGTACCATATGTTGCATCTTTTGTAGATGTCTTGGATTATTTTAGCAAAATTTGAATTTACTCCCACTTTTCCGCGGAAACAAAATAAGCAAAACTGGAGGCCAAATATGCAGAATGATGTGATTCAGTATATATTTCTTCAAAATTGAAATGCAGGTTTCTGTGTGTAAGTTGAATCCTTGTCTTTTTCACTTCATGTTTGTTTGTGTATTATTTTGTTTTTATTTTGGGGTTTATTTGTTGTTGTTTTTTTACTTTACTCTGCCCTTATGCTTTTTCCCATACTGATGAAGTTTAGATGTGATATGCATTGTGGATTGATTGCAGTATTTAGATTGTGCTTTCAATTGAATTAATTGTGAAATGCAATTGCTCTGTCTTTGATAGACCCCAGTGTATTGTATCTGCTTTTTTTGTGCTGCTGTATCAGCCAGTTTTATGTTTTATTTTAGAATTAAACTGTTGATTCTTTCCTCATTTTCTGAACTTTATAGTTTTGTGCACTTTCCCATGAATTAGTAGGAGTTCCGAATTTCTGAGTGTCCTTTAATATGTTCCCTTTTTTTGTTGGTTAAGGTATTTTGTACTTGAAATTTTAAAAAAGGATGTTGCTAATCTGCATCGGAAATTTGTACTGTATTTGAAGCCACTGTTGAGGATTGAAATTCTTTATATATCCTTTTTTTTCATACAACCAAACAAGATTAAAAATTATGGCTGTGAGCTAATGAAGCCTTGATTGGTAGACACTGGCAAATTTTAGCTGTAAATTGTGGTTTTTGTATCAAGCCTTTTTTTTAGGCATTCTTGAAATACAGATGTAAACACAATCACAGACTGATTTTAATGGAAATAATGTATCTTTTCTAACTTGACAGATCATCCAATCAATTGTGATGGTCAGTTCCCAACATAATTTAGTCTTGCGTTTGGTCCATGGTAGTGAAATTCTGAATTGATACAGCGAATTGCTTATTTAGTGAAGAAATGCACTTGTTGGGTCTGAATCTCTCACAGTTGACTTTTTTGTTGTTTTTGTTTTGTTTAACCGAGTTTGAAGTTATCACTACTTTCATGAGAAACCAAACGTAATGGAGCCTGGGTTTATCAAATGTCTGTAGACAGGATGTCTCAGCTTGATGTCACATGGAAGACACATTCTTTTTATAGGTTATCTGCCTTGTCACTTAAATTTTGGCTTTCTATCTTGTTTTTAAATTGGAATATTAGTGCTAATCAGTTTTTTATTACGAGGTGTAACTTACCACAGTGCATTGTTACCAGGTGAAAAAAAGGTGTTGTGTTGGTACAGGCAAGATGAACAGAAATGTGCTTTTTCTTTAGTTGTAGTCATTTTCTGTTCACTTATCTTGGAACTTCAAGTAGCCTGTTCTTTAGATTTTTCTTGTTTTTTGTATCGGTAAGAGTAATTAGTAAAAAGCCTTAGACTCCTGCATTCATTTTGATCTGTTGGTTGAAGGTGTCAAACCATCTTTTCGTGATATGAAGTTAACTGTATCTTTGTAGACTGTTTATAAAGCTAAATGCCTTGAGCTAATCGCTGACTTGATTGTAAAGCATGCTTTTTATCCAAATAGTAAGAACAATGTAACTCACTTCATTTCCACTGCTTAACATGTTTATTATTTGGGATTTTTTTATTTTTTTTTTTTATTGTTAATGTTAAGGGATTTGTACAAAGTAGTATGCTCTTTTCTGTACTTTGATCATGTATTTCATTTCTATAACTCCTTGTCAGGGGCACAACATAATACTAAATCAATAAACTTCTACCTTTAACAAAAACTGGCATTGTTTGTTGTTTTCAGCTCCTTGAACTGTTTACTGTAGTGGCTCAACCGTTGCTTTTTAAACATAGTTGTCACTAGTCTGAGTTTGTTAAATGTTCTTTGTAGGTGGTTGGTGGGTGCTCTGGTGTGGTTTGCTCCTTTTTTCCTATCAAACATCTGTCGTCTTTATCTCCCCTCCATTTTTGTGTTTGTTAGTCCCTTGTAACACCTCTAATCTTCTGCACTTTTATGACCTTATTGTGTTGCAAGTGCTGCAAAATACTTACTTTGATCATTAGTTTTTGCTTTTTCTTTTCACTGAATGGCCATCAAGGTGTCAGTTTTCTTCTGTTTACTCAAACGAAACTAAACCATTGTTTTATTTTTGGGTCAGTAGGATTGATTTTCCCAGTCTCTCGGGTTGAAAATTCAGGGATAATGGGTTTGTCTCAATAGTAATGATCATGTGAGGCGTCGTGGTGAAACCAGACATTGATCAAAATGATGAAATCAAAGAAATCAGCATTTTTTGGGCTGATGGGCAATATTTTTTCTAATTTTCTTCTTTTTTTATTTGGCTCAACACCTTTTATGTCCATTTATAAATGCATTTTTGTGTGTATATTTACTGAAAAACATTGATTAAAGGCACACAAAAATGTAAATTTTCAGTTTCCAAGGACTCTTGGGCTAAATTTGCCTCTGAAACCAGGCGACCCTGACCAGAGCTGGTAGTAACGGAGTACAAGTACTCCGGTACTTGTACTTGCGTTACAATTTTCGGTACTTTTACTGTACTCCGGTACATTTTTTAAACCAGTACTTTTACTGTACTCCGATACTTTTTATAAAAGTACTTTTGAGTACTTTTTAAGTACATTTTGAATACTTTGGTAGCTTAATGAAAGGGTAAGTGCAGGCATTTCTGATCATAATTTACGGAGCAAAAACCCGATCAACCGCCAAGAGTTAAAAGTTGAGATCAAAGAACGGCCCGTCGCCTCAAAGATCAGCCACTCTCGTGAATGTGATCACAAGCGTTGTAAAACTCCATGAAACGGTAGTGTTTGCCCCAGACGGGATCACACCGAGGTGTGAACTGACCGATGCGTTTGTTTTCCCCTAACATCGCACTCGCATCTGAGCTCACCACCTAAACTTACATCACTCCCTGGGTGGGTAGGGCCTACAAGTTCGCTCCAGGCAGGATCACATCAAACTGTGAACTCTTCCCTGACCTTTGAAAGCAGTTTTTCCCGAATTTGCGAGACAACCTGAATTTTAATTAGTGTGGTCACATCGTAATGGTGCGTAATGACAAAGGAGGTTGGGGAGGGGGGGGGGACTCAATCAGAGATGGAAAGCTAAAATTGTTGGACAGGTAAAGGGGAGGGGCAACTGGATAAACGTAGATAAAGATCTCAAGACTCACGATAGGCTAATGAGTGTGTATATATAATATTATTTATGGCATGCCTCATGCCACTGTGATTGGTAATCAAGGTTGACCACTCTTTGCTTGCCATATGTCATAAATCCACCCAGGGGTCACGTCAGTTCATGGGTCACTGTAGATTCTTCCTTGGCTTCGTTGACTAATATCCCATAATTTTTTATTTTCCTTGCTTCCGAGCACTGGGGTCTTAGGCGGAGACTACTGCAGTAGAGAATCTTTGGTTACACTACACTTACTAGACTCTAGGAAACTATTGTATTTTGGTTTGCCGTTGGCGCCGTGGACTACACAGTGTGACAAAAATCTGCCAGACCACTATAATCAATTGAAACTGAAACTGTGTTCTCAATGTGTATCTAACAATTTTTAGGCTCCCTAAATTTCTTTTAAACTTTTTTTTGGTGGTTTTTGCTTAAGGCTACATCGATTCCTTGAGGATTTGTTAATGAAGAATTCAGTGCACTTTTCCATTTCTATGCGGGCCATTTTCATCAATTTTATGTTTTCTTAAGAGCAACTTTGTATCTACATTTTTCAATTTGGATACTCTTTCTGTAGAACTTTCCGACTTCTAGGACTGACTTACATTTGATCACATTGTCTTGCTCAAACAAGTTCTATTCATAATATCACTTACACACTAGTTGCGTCTGTTCGTTTGGGTTGTTTTTTGTTCAACTTCACGGACAATTCCACCGTTCAGTGCGTACATTGTATATTCAAATGGTTTGTATACTGTTTACATTTTCAGTAATAAATAGCCTAGTTTGTCAAATATACTGGATAAGTTATAAAATATGATGTTTTGCATAAGCGCTGAAGTGTTTTAGCATATTAGCAGAAAGTACTCAAAATGTACTCATAAGTACTTTTTTTTAAAGTACTTGTACTCAAGTACATTTTATAGGAAAGTACTTTTACTGTAGCCTACTTAAGTACATTTTTTAGATTGTACTTAAATTTGTACTTAAGTACTTTTTAAAAAGTACTTTAACAGCTCTGACCCTGACCTCCTTCAATTGAAAATATTTCGACTTCTATTCAACATAGATGGATTTTTTTTCACCAAAAGGAAGGTGAATGAACATGCTCTATTTAAGATGATACCAATAACCTCATGCCCAAAAATTGACAAGCGCCTGATTCCGCCACGTTGTGACACATGCTTTGGACTCCCCTAACCCCAGCATTTGAGTTGGTATAAATTTGGTAAAGGAGTACAAGATACGTTTTACTGCACTTTGCTTCCACTTCCACTTTTGCTAAGAATCTTATCATTGGTAGACTACAAGTAACTTTTGTTTTGTTTTGGTAAGTGTTTTACGGTGCTCGCAACCGCATAAGGTCATATGAGCACCGGGATACATTTTAAGCAATTTCTGTAAGGAGGGTCAAGAAAGGTTGTGGCTGTTCACAAGATGATGGATGGTTTTCAATGCTTCTACTCAGTTTAAAAAGAAAAATTTTAACAAAATATGGAATTGATCATTTAGAAGCATAGTATGATTTAACCTGCCAGATTGGCGTCATTTGAACAATGCAATATATGCAAAATATACGGGACAAAATCTAGAGTCTAGGTTTCTACATGTTTGTTTTCATATAGATTCTATTTACTAATCATACACACCTAAGTGTATTGAGTACAATCAGTCAGTCAGTCAGACTTGTTTTATGTTTTTAAGCCCATTCATCTCCTAATTACTATAATATTATTACTATTATACTGTTGTCTAAATGTAGATATCGAGAGGCTCCATTAAAATAGGAAATCAATACCCAACAACAATAATGATGAATATCTTCTAATATGTTAAAGAAACACAAAACCATATCAGATGAGGGGAGGGGGTAAGGTGGGGTGGATAAGACACTGAGTCTTGTTCTACGACAAAGGGATCACGCCCAGGTGTGATTTTGACGGATCAGGTAAGTCTGGTACTTTTTCTAGAGACTTTCCCCACACATGGCCTGCCTGGTAAGTTGCCCGCAGAATATGCTGCCCCAGAGCCTGTTCTGAGGGTGGAATGGCTTCTAAAGATGGGGAGTGCAGTGCAAAGAGTGTTTGTCTGGCCTGGTGTACATTGTAAAGAGTGCTGGTCTTGTCCTAGAGGAGCACCACGAACCACCGGAGCTTATCCATCCACTCTTCTTGCACAGACTGGGGCCCAGCAGAAAGAGGGCGGAAGACTTGGTGATCCGATGAAATACTCGCCAGATGTGTAAGGCTGATTTCTTGCCCTTTCCTGAAAAGAAGGATACAGTATCGCATCCAGTCTTGGCGTGGAAAAATGTCAGGGTTTTGGATCAATTTTCTCCGAGCTGTCGGGCTATGAGATGGGCGGGATATTTCTGGAGTTCTTACCCTTCCCAACACATAGTTCTGTCACTTAAATGGTGAATATGTAGGTGACTGTAAGTACAACAACATCGGTGTCTGTCGTTCTGATCCTGACTATCTTCAGTTCTTTCTTCGAGCAATCCAACACAAGTAAAAAGATCCTGGTGTCTGCCTCTTCCGGTTGACAGGGCTCAAGAGACTCGGCATCGAACTGAGGTGAGGATGTCAACACTCTGTAACGGTATGTGCTGACAACTGTTTTGCCGGAAACATAAAGCTGTTCAACTCTCTGACTCAAAAAGGCAAAAAGTTCCTCTCTTTTTTTTGGCAACACGTAGGAATCCGTGCTCATTTCCTGGAATGGTGGCCTGCGCTGAGACTCTTTTTCAAATGACTGACCCTCTTTTTTCTCTTGCAGCGGCCTTCAGGCTGTCTGGGAAGTACATATCCCATACCATATCAACTGTTCTCACACCCTATAACTGCCGTTGAAGGTAGGGTTCGAAAACGCTGGTTGTTTACTCAAGAAATATCTTTGAAGGCTTTGGTCCAAGCATCTGGATAATTGCAGCTCTGTCAAGTACCATAACATCAACTATCGGGCTTTCTGCGACAGTCGGCACTTGTAGAATCTCTGCAGCTGTTTCAAGGTTAGGTTCTGATGTGAAGTTTACCAATAAACACTCCAGATCCAACTCATTCTGCAGCAGGTCTGTGACGTCGAGCAGATCATCTGGAATTGTGCAGAGATGGATCTGCACCAAATTCGTCGACCTCCATTAGAACCCCAGCGCTCCTGACTGGGGGAGATGATTGCTGGGACCCAAGAAGTTATTTAATTCGTTTGAGTGCCCAGGGACATGATGACAGACCAGCAGGTCGGCTTTTCTTCCAGTTCTGCCCTCTCCAAGCTTGGCCAGAGATGGTGGAAAGAGTTGATTTGCATGCTTGAAGAAAGATTCCAAGTTTGTACCTCTGGCCTGGCATACGATGTACATTCACGCAAAGAAGTTCATGTCACTCCTCAGAACTGACATTTATGTGACGGTCACTGCCTTCCCAACCTTTCCAGGTCTAGAAAAAGTTGGTAATTGGTTCTTCATTGTGGTGTCTCACACTGCCTTTGATCTGTCCGAAAATCTCCCCTTGATGAAGGTATGGTATTGGGATGTTCCGATAAAAACAATGTTCCGTGCAGCATGCACGACTTCATCCGGCATAATGTTCTCTGTGCCAAGCGCAATGAGGTAGCACCATCCTCAGCAAAAGGGTTGCCTGATTCTTGAAAGGTAGATACCACGGCTGTAACCTCTTTCATGAAAGTGTACTGAACGTTTTGAATCTCGTCGTGGTGGAGATCATCCTGTTGGGGACTGGCAAATAACTGCGCTTCAAACTCTTTGATGATGGAGCTTATCTCTGGTCCAGGAATCATCCAATGTTTCAGTGCATTCAAAAATTACTTATCGAACCAGCTGCCCCTCCCTCTCCTTTGACCAAGTCATTGTTTTGCTCGTGAGCTTTGTCCGAAGCAATGGAAGAGAAGACCCGATGGCTCTTCTGTTTAGAGCTGAAACCCGTCATGAACTCCTTTAAAACCGTAGGATGTGATGACTCGGGCATGGACAAATCAGGAATGTGCACAGCCAGCCAGCGGATATAATTGATGTGGTCAAGGGCAAAGAACCATGGCATGAACATTGTCAGCGACTCTATATACTTCTTTCTCTTATCTAACACATTCATGGAACAGAAACACTTATTTCAAAATAAAAGTAAAACACTCACTCACAAATAAAGTCTAAGGACGAAATATTACGGTTGTGTTGTCATAAATCGTCAGATCCTGCATTAGATGTACACAAGGAATTAGTAGATTGTGGTCGCTATGGAGCACCATACTTTTTCGCCAATTTTGCTAGCCCGAGAGGTGACCCCAGAACTGCCACACGCGTTATTATTGCTGTGATTATTTAAAATTTCTATACATGTACTCTATAGCGCTCAAGAATGTATTCAATTTTAATGAATTAGTCCTTTTGGCTAAATTTTTTAAAATATTCACAACAGTTGCGCCTTAATCATAGTAAAACGGCAGCTCTGTGAACTATCAACACAGCGTAGATCTAGATCTAGGTCTACCGGAAACGTGTGTGTGGAGTTTTCAAGCTTGAGTTTTCAGCGGGGAAAAGTGTTGTCGGCGACATCCGGCATGGCAGGCTGGGGGGTTTTGTATGGTGCGCGGTTTTGGTCAAAAAGCTAAATGAGCGATTTTTAATTAGCTCTCACGCCTAATTAAACACCACCAGTAAATGGATCCCCCTCTCAAACAACTATTTTATACACATACAATTTAATGTGCATAGCCAAATGTCTCTAACACGCAGCGCAGTTAAAACGGATTAACGAAAGGGACTATACGGGGACAGTGTAATAGTTGTAAAGCGCATAGAGCATGCTCTTGAACATGGATATGCGCTATATAAATGCAATTATTATTTCTTCTGTGGTGTTTTTACAGTGTATATATATCCCTTTTTGTCCGGATAGGCCTTGGCAGGTAGCGCCGGAACCACCTCTTATAAATGTTAATGATCGAAATTGTGTCGCTGGGCGCATTAAAACACTTTCATTCAGATTTTTTTAAAAGGAAAACAACATCTGTGAAAACTTCTGTCCACTGCAGCATCATATCGGTTCTTACACTTAAACACAACACAGGTGGAAGGCATTTTTACTAATTGACTGGCCTAATCTCTGAATAAAACCTTATTTATCTAGATTTCAGTGCGTAAGCGCATCGCAGGTAGACCACAGTTCCACTGCGAGAGAGGGCTCCTATCAGGCGTGCGGTGCCGCCCACAGAGCATCCTCCATTACTGTAAACTCCTTGATGTGTATGTATGCACTGCCACTGTTCTCCTCGACAATGGGTGATCATCTTTTCTTTAGACAGTTTCGACTGTATTACTGGCTTCACAAAAAGTTTAGCAGTCATCCTATTTAATTTTTATACGAGGGGGGTTGAATAATAAGTCTTTGGTCTGGGCATGAAGGAATCATGGTAGAGTAATTAAATTTCGCCAGCCTTTAGACAATTTCTTTGGAACACACCGTGCATAATTTCCGGAAAATCCGACTAGAGCTATAGTAAAGCACTAGTCAGCGAGTTCAATGAAACCATGCACAAAAACGTTTGGCTTTTCTTTGCTCAAGCTGTGCCATGAAGCCTGTTGAATATCGCTCATTTATCAAGTTTTAATACTTGCAAGGAAAATCCCCTTTTGACATTTTCCAGGAAATGGTCCAAGTTTATGGTGACAAATGTCCTCGTTGTAAACCTTGACATACTGGGTAAGAAAATTCAAATCCGGATTCATGTCGGTGATTGAAATGGTATGGGTTTAACGCCCCTATGTCGGTGATTGATGAAGATCGTGAAGGGCGTCCATCCTTTGTGGTAACTGAAGAGAATGTATCCATTAGAGTGAAGAAACTGGTTTTACAAGACCAACTCTCAAGTGAAACGGGAATCAATTGAAATGATTCTCCATAACCATCTTAACATGAATAAGGTGTCTGCGCGGTGGGTATCCCGCCTTTTGACAAGTGAGCAAAAGAAGCAGAGGGTTGAGTCCAGCAAAACTCTCCTTCGAATTGAGTCCAATGACACAAATTTCTTTAAAAACATGGTGATTATGGATGAAACATGGATTTTTCATTTTGATCCAGAACAAAATGATGTCCTACATGCAGTGGGAAACCCCTTCTTCTACCTCACCAAAGAAGGCAAAGGTAACACCGCCAAGTGGAACTGGAAAGGTCATGTTGTCGTGTTTCTGGGATTGTGAAGGTAACATAATATCATGACTGACTACCTGGAAAATGGAAAAACACTCACATGGGACTTCTATTCGGATTTGCTGATAAAATTGCGGTCCGAATTGGTGAGGGGAAAAAAAAGGCGTGGAAAACTCCATAATAGGGCCCTCCTACTGCATGACAATGCCCCTGCGCAGATGGCACAACAAACAGTCCAGACAGCAGAACAGTGCGGCTTTGAAATTCTGCCACACTCAGCTTCCAGACCTAACCCCTTCAGACTTTTTGTTTTGTTTCTTAATCTTTAAAAATCACTGAAAGGACGTCGTTTGCATGACAACGAGGACGCAATTTAAGCTGCAGAATACTGGTTAGGGGTCCATTCTGAGTCATTTTATCTAAAGGTCGTTTGAAGGTCAAAAAGAGGTGGCAGAAATGTGTTACTCTGCATGGTGACTATGTAGAGAAATAAAAGTATGTGTGCCAAGTTACAAAGCTCTATCTTTATTCCTTCATATTTAGAACAAAGACTTCTTGAACCCCCCTCGTAAATTCATAGTAGTCTATACATGTGTGTGTACATTATGTCATGTATAGAATTAGAAGTAGTAGCCTGGCCTACACATCATCATCATCATCCAGTGCCAGATCTGCGACAGACATTGGCGATCATGGTTGTCCATTCATTCCTCTGCTCGGATGCTCTTAAAAAAGTCACGTTTCCCTGATCTTTTCTTGTTACCCATTTGTTCAGATTCCTAAGTAGGTTGTCACTGTCTCGTTTGCCTTCAATTTTGCCAGTAAGAGCTAGTGCTAGATGTTCAAGTTATGTCTATTCAGGTGTCCCAAAACCTGCATTTGTCGTTTCCTGATTGTTTATAACAGCACAGTGAGCGTCCCACGTGTGCTTCATAAAGCACTACATGTACCGTACCTCATTTGATTTCTTTTCCTTCCATGATACGATACTCTTAGCAGTCACATTTCTGTTGCTTCTATTTTATTTTCACTACCTTTAGTGATTGTCCAGCATTCACAGCCATGCATGGGTTGACCATACATAGCATTTCAGAACTTTCCTTTTGGTAGTCATTGGGATGTTTCTATTTTTCAGGATTGGGGTCATTTTATTGAAACTAGATCTAGCTTTAATCATTATAATTCTCCGTTTTACCTTATTTCTGTGGAATATTAGGCATCGTGTTATCATATTATATCATAGATCATATTTAACCTGTTGGACTTGTTTGATCTTTTAACATTTGCTAATGAGATTACAACTGGGATTTGCTGCATTTTTAAAAAATAAATAACCATGCATTCTGTCTTTGTTTAAAAAAAATATTTTTATACTCAACACTAATCTTTTACGTTCAAGTTCCGTTACACTGTCCCCGGGGTTTTATGCACCCCCCATAATTTAGCAAAATTTGATCATTTTTTGCATAATTTGTGATTATTTTCCTTTATCCTTCTTTGTTAACATTAACAGAATCGCATAATTTCTCATTTTTGGGCTCAGTTTACATAATTTCAGAATTTTTCTTGCATAAAACCGCGGGGACAGGTTACACATGTACAACTACAGTATCTAGAAGCAGTTGATGATCCAGTTCTGATCCTACCCCCCGGGGCAGTGCCACTGATTGAAGTGTCTTTAGGCCATTCCTAAAGGGGGGACATATCTCGTTCAAGCATCTATTGTAAATGGACTGGCTATGTCACGCTCATAACTGTGCCTGATCTACAACAGGGAACTACTGCTTTTTCTTTCCATATCCTTACTATTGTCATTTTCCTGTACTTCTTTTGTATGTTTGTCACTCCCTTGTGACCTGCTATTTTGGGATGCCTTGATAGTCGAAGCAGACCTTGTGTTGTTGAAGCTAGAGAGGCGAACAGCCTAAGTCTGATTCCCTGTAAAGACTTCTCTGTTGACACCCACCCCTTGGCGCTCATATGACCTTATGCAGTTGCGAGCGCCGTAAAACCCTCTACTATTAAAAAAAAAATTCTGAGCCTGCTACTGCTATTAAAACCGTGTGACTTTCATATATATATCTACTGTAATAAATATTTTCTCCAATATACTTTGAGACCTGGACATTCTTCTTCTCTGTTTCTAAGGATTGTTTCACAGTAGCCTACATATGTTAATATCCCCGCAGTTTTATGCCCCCAAAAATCTGAAATTATGCAAACCGAGCCCAAGAATATGAAATTATGCGATTCTGTTAATTTTAACAACGATTTTTATGAAAAACCCCCAGAATTTCTGCAAAAACATGATCAAATTTTGCTAAATTATGCGGGGTGCATAAAACCCCGGGGACAGGTTAAAGAGGTCTGGTGACGTAACACATCCTTGCCTCACTCCTCTCCTATCTATACATGTATTATTCACTGTATTGTCCATTAATTCGAACAGCAGCCTACACATAGGTCTACATCTGTCCTCAGAGAAAATTGCATTTGAAAATAGCAAAAGTTACAAAAAGTTGCAAGAAAAATTAGCAAAAGTTGCAAGAAAAGTTGCCAGACGTGTATAGCTAAAACAATGCCACGGACACGGAACTATTGGAATACATTGTTGCTATGCTCATTGCTATCAAAAGTAACCATATGAGTAACATATATGAGTTTTGTTAGATCAAAATCAGAAGTTAAATGTGAATGTCTACCCCCCCCCCCCCCTCCCAAAAAAAACAACTACATGGAGGTTGCATGGTGTACAAAAATAGTTTGTCCCTAACACATGCGTCAGGTCCTTGCACTCTCGCTGACGTTGGGCAGGTGTGACCTGCGTGGTTTTAGGGCTATTCAAATATAATCTTACACTTTTTAAAACTTTCCTGCCCCCCCCCCCCCAAATCTCGTAATATTACGTTATTCGCTAATAATAATAATAATATGACATTTATATTGTGCAAATCCGTGTTACACTCTTCTATGCGCTTTACTTTTAAATTATTAAAATTATAGTATTCGTGAAAAACATGCATACACACATGTGACATAATAATTAAATACGGCACAAGTGGAACTTTTCCAGAAAAACTTACGGTGTCATTTTATCTCTACTTTAACCGCACCGGTGTAATCAAAATTAGACTAGATCTACATGTCATGTAGCCCAGATATCTACCAGAGTATAAAGTGCAAGATGACATAATATATTATTATCGTGCTTACCGCTCGAGGTCCACTGTATCGCCACAATGCAGTGCTTAGAGTAGCTCGAACTTACTCTAAGTGAAAAGTGTAACTCTTTGTCATAAATTATATTTTCCTTGATTATTTTTACAACTTACAAAAATGTAATCTTACATTGCGGTTCACCCCTCCCCTCCCCCCCCCCCCCCACCCCCCTTTCTTGCACTTTACTTTTACAGGAGTCAAAGACTCCCCCCTCCCCCCCTCTTTTTTTTTTCGAGACGTAAGATATTTTTTTAACTCTTTAGGTGTTTTCTGGATGAATCGATCCATGTCTAGATTAGCATCCTAGACTAAGATTTAAACTCTTTCACACATTTTTATACTAGATTCTAGATCTAGATATTATCTACCTGCTGCTACAGAACCAAGCAACCTAGGTAATCAGACGACCGTGTTTACGATTGATTTACTCTAGATCTAGATCAAGGAGATTAAAAGTAATGGAGGATGCCCTGTGGGCGGCACCGCACGCCTGATAGGAGCCCTCTCTCGCAGTGGAACTGTGGTCTACCTGCGCTGCGCGAATCCCCAACTCACGCACTGAAATCTAGATAAGAAAGAAGGTTTTATTCCGAGGTCCTTGAGATTAGGCAAGTCAATTAGTAAAAATGCCTTGCACCTGTGTTGTATTTAAGTGTAAGAACCGATATGATCCTGCAGTGGACCGAAGTTTTCACAGTTAAGTTGTTTTCCTTTTAAAACATTTGAATGAAAGTGTTTTTATGCCCTCAGCAACACAATTTAGATCATTAACATTCATAAGAGGCTGGCTCCGGCGCTACCCGCAAATGCCAACCCAGGCTGAAAGGGATACAACACCCCAGCAGAAAGACCGAGATACTCAATTTTTAAAAAGTATTCTTATTCTTATATACATGTATATGTACATTTTAAGTAACGATATTGCTTTCCATTGTGTGTGCAAATTATAACTGTTGTCTAAATGTAGATACATGTATCTAGAGTAGGCTCCAATAGAATATGAAATCAATACTCAACAACAATAATGATGAATATTTTCTATGTTAAAGGTACACCACGGGAAATATTCAGGGCAAAAAATACGATGTTTGGCAAACATTATTGATTTTTAGCTTTATATCCGATTGGGTACTTCAACGTATTGGGAATAGATCTGACGTGTTACTTTTACCAAGAACACATTTTTGAAACACGCTGTCAATCATTTTAGTAGGTACCCCCCTTTCAAATTGCGTGCAAATTTTAGACGTAAAGAAAACTTTTGCTTAGTTGATCCATTAATTTTCTACCCTGACAACCAAAACAATCTAGATCTAGATTAGATCTAGATCTAGTAGAATTTCTGCTACCGGTAATGAGTTCAGCGCGGAGGTCAGACTAAACTTTCGTCGAGTCAAGGACACACGCTTCGGTTTATTTATAGGCTAGCTCCAACGTTTTTCCCATTAGCCCAGAAAGCTTTCAATCCCAGGATGCAACATCTGCGTGTTTTGTCACCGGCGTTCAACACATCTCCGAAGCTCCGGGTTTTCGTGACGTAAGCTTCTGTCACTTGAAAAAGGGGGAAGAATAACTGAAATTCTTCAGCTTTGACAATGTTTCAACTGATATACAGTGCAGTTAAGAGTATATCATTCGTTGGTGTTTTGTCTTGAACTTGTATAGCCTCATAAGTCGTAAGTCGTAATATCAGCTGCTTGCTGACCTACGCCGCGGTCTAACTTAGTGCGAGTCTAGTAATGGCCTATTACTACTAGAATTAGGATTAGGACACACTACTCTCACTACAGAGACTGGCTTGTTTTACGAACAGCATTGGCAATATTCCGTAGTTCATTTCATGAGCTGAATGTTGGAATTGCTTTTAGTTTAGGGAGAACTGATGAGGAGTATGAGCAAGTTTTGAAATGGAGGTGTGTGCATTTTCGGAACAAGTTAAGTAGCCTTGTCAGGGTACGAAAGCTGTGAGTTTGTGGACCACTTGCAAAGCCACATGAGCTTTGACCTGCTTTGACATTTTATCGATCGACTGACCTAGTAGAACAGACCGGATTTTAACCACATAATGCCAAATTCCCTCACTTTTACAGTCTTCCGTGGTTGTGCATAATTCTTTTTTCTCTATGACTTGACGTTGCTAGTCCAGTTTGAAGTTTCCGGTTTTCTTTCAATTGTTTTCGTACTGAGATCTAGAATCTAGATCTCTAGATCTAGATCTAGCAGCTAACACTGGTGCGGGGAAAAAAATAGATTTAAAAATAAAAGCTGAAAATCTTCAGTACCAGACTTTAGGCACAAGTAAATAAGATTATGTCTCTTTAACTTGTGTGCTCTGTTTTGAACTTATATCAAATTACATGTGTGTTAATTAAACTGCTGCTCTTCAGGGTTAGATCATGAATATATATACGATTACAAGTTTTATTTGGCCGTGCTATAAAATCTTATACAGTAGTTCAATGGGAACATTCAGCATTTATTAGTAATGTGGTCTTATTTTGAACTATATTTTAGTTTACTCCCTTACACCACAATTCATGGTAGATCTAATCGCACCCAATTCCTTCTATTCTAATTATTTTTTGGGTTTTTTCGGGAGAGGAGGGGGGGTGGGGGGCATTCAAATTAATAGCAAAACGATGTTCAAGAAATATGTAGATATACCGAATTAATATTTGTAATGAGTGCTCTCAGTTTTCTTGAGGTACTCTAACAATGGTGCCATTAGGATACATTACGTAGTATACTAGAGTAGTGATTTGTTGCGAAATTCTTTTCTCTCTAGCTGGTTTTGTTTTTTGGCTTTGTTTTACCAACATTAAATTGGTAATTCACTAATCTGCTTGTGTATTTTCCCAGCTTTGCTAATCTGTGAAGGCCCAGCTGACAACTGATAAGTATAAGTTTGACTCATGACTGTAAATCCACAAGCCTGAATGTCAGGTCAACTACAGTGGCCCGTCTTGGTAAAGAGAGCGAAGGTGTCATATAGGATTGCTCACTCCAGTACAAGATGAGGAACACTTCACTCATTGGTGATGGAGATTCAAAATCATCTCTACTGTATTGGCCCTCAACCCCTCCAAACTCAGGAGGTGATGTATGTCAACCATGTGGCAAAAGAGTAAGTCAAAATTGATTTTGATTCTTACGTGTCGTGAGAAATCAGAGTGATTTATTTCAGATACCCGATATCTCTCTCAGAAAAATGCCTCACTAATACTTAGGCTATACTTATAGAGTGATTAGTTCATTGAAAACAACGTCTTATTCAGTTTAAGTGAAGAGAAGTAAAAGGCAAACAATAACTGCACTTTCATTGATACTGATCTGATTCAGATTACATTCAGGTCACAGATTAGGCCTAGTATTAGCTAGTGTGAGAGATAATACACCCCTTCCCCTCCATTTATTTATGCTCATCAACTGTGCCTCAACTCTTTTATCAGCAGCTGACACAAGTAAAAGTACTGTGATTGAAAATGTAATAATAGTTTGATGATAGAAAATTGCATGTTTGGCTTTGTTTTCATTACTGTTGAACTTTGTAAGCCTGTCACTGGTGATTTTGTTGGCTTGAAAAAAATACTTCCAAGAATGAGAGAATGGTTCTATAAATGAAATCTGTTTTGTATGTCATATCATTTCAGTCTCAGCTCTGTACTTTGCGAAATCTGAGAGCCATCGAGAAAAAGAGAGGTGTAACGCTGGGAGAGAGAGCGTTTAGCATACTGACTCAGGTACCGTATTTGAGGATAAGAAATTTCGCTTGACTATCCCCTAATTTTCAAAGTCCCATCAATCAACAATTATTGCGCTCTTCCCCTCAAGCAAAACTTAGCCTGTTTGTGACTTAAGATATGATAGATGTTTGTTCATTTTTTTAAAATGGAAAAGGAAGCAAGTTCTCCTGGGACCTACGGTGCTTGTCATGCCTTGTGAAGCACGAGGACCATAATGATGAACGCCGTGTATTACATTTTGCATTTGGCATACTGCTTCATTACATGTATTTCATAAAACTAATTTCAGATTCACATTCAGACACATTTTTGGGGATATTTTCAGAAATGTTTTTTCCTTTTAGAGATAGTAGAATTTATAAACTGAGTCGAATCATATATGCAACCATCCGCTTATCTAGCGCTACTCTTTGTCCCTGGAGATCAAAATCAACAACTGTCTGGTGAAGCACACAAACTGCCCCTGTGTTATGAAGGGGTTAATGCCCATCGTCTTGTAGTCTCGTAGTGCTTCATGCATTCACTCAGAGGCCTCCCCACTAGTGGGGCGGTCTTGATTCACTCACTCTCAGACTCAGAGAAATGTGTCAGTGTAGAAAGGGAGATTATCACTAGGCCCTAGGCTAGGCGTACACAGTTGCTGAGTCACTGTGCACGCAGCACCTCTGGTGGCCAAGAGTGAAGGGGTTTGGGGGAAAATTAACATTAGTAGGCTACATTTCAGGTAGGGGGCAAATAGTAGCCTATGTTTATAAAGGCATTCCTTTTCGTGCATTGGCAAAACCTGGTGGAAAGCTGGGCCAGTAAAACAGGGTGGCAGTTTTTGCAGGGTTTGAGTGTATATATTCTGCTTTCTTGTCCTTTTTGGTTTTTTGTTATAAATGAAATTGGACTCTTATCAGTTGAATTTTTGTGCTTGGCATCTGCATAAATAACCCCCTGCTGCTTAGAGTGTTAAATGGGTTTTTAGTCTGCAATTACAATTTTGCCATTGAATGCATTACCAGCTTTTGTCTGCAGAGGATAATAACAACGCCTAAATCCTTATTCTTATGGGTGTTTTTCCATTTTTTTTTCTCTTCTATTCTTCTTTTCAACCAGGAGAAGATTGGATGTCTCCAGTCCTATTACACAAAACCTCTGAGGTTGTTCAACTCTTTCCACTGTTAATGTAAGAAGCAATGGTGGCCACGTTGCTGCACAGTACAGCACCAGCACAGATGGAGACCCACATCGTGACAGATGCCCACCTACTAATGAAAACAAATGGTGCTTTTACATTATAACACAAACAGGTCAAACACAGAAGACTCAAAATCACGCATGTATCAGTAGAACTGTGCCTGCGGTCCCATTTTTTTTTTCTTCTTTATCTTTTAAAGATATCCTTCGAACTACAGAACCCTAGAACTACGGATGCCTCGAACTACCAAGGCCAGTTCCAACGAATTCAAGCTATCTGTGTTATACTGTACTTTTACAAAAGGCATTACAGCCAAAGAAGCACAGCACCATCACACAAGGGAAGTCTTTCTACCCACCTCAAACCCCCTCATTTATGAAGCTTGTGCACCACAGATGAGCTAATGGAGATCAAGTATGTACCTGGCGTGGCACAAAAATAGAATGGGAGTTTCCATAAGTTCACACCTGGTTGAAGGGCCCTAAGACAGTCTTTGTGACCAAACCAAGAGTAGAAGCAGCTTTTGCTATCACTACTGCAGACTGGAATTTGGGGGCCATTAGCACCCAGACGTTTATGCCATTTCTAAAATTGTTGGTCTCAGCCCGAACCATGGACAGTGGCATCAAAAGGGACTGTACCCAAATAAAGAGGGCAGAGACTGCCATAAGCTTAGAAAAACAGGAAAGGAACCATCTTTTAGAGGAGGAAAATTGGACCGGCAGATGTCTCTACTGCTCAGGAAAAGGGACTGATTATAAATAAAGAAGTCCTTCTGCAATTTATGGCTGTTTTTTCCTCTTTTGGCAACTTGGAGTTGCATGTTTTTGACAAATTTCCCTATATTTCTTCTTTTCAGTTAATACTACCACTAAATTGACCTCTCTGTTGCATGACTACCTGCTGTATTTTGGGTGACTTTTTTCTTAAAATTAGATAAAAGAATTGGGTACATTGAGAAATGCTTAATTGTCTTTATACAATTCAATTCATGCTCCTATCTGTTTTGGTTAGAAAGTTATGACAAAATCTGTACGTTTTTTCAAGTTTTCTCAAAACGACAAAAAATTAAGGGGTATGGGTTGCGGCCCGGACTCTCATTTGAAACTCAAGTGGAGGATTTCTTTTATATTTGGCCTAACTATGTAAAAATGAATGTTCTGTAATCCTAAAGGGGCTTTTTCATATATCTCTCACCGATTTTGAAAAATACAGTTTCGAGTGCTTCAGTTGATGTGAAAATGCGAAAATTAACAAAGTCAACCAATAGCTATGATGTTATCCTCAATATCTCTTTAGAGGTTTCAAGTATCAAAACAAGCCCACTTAGGATCACAGATTTTATTGCTAGTGTGCTTATGGGAAAATATAAGCATTTTAGTCAATAAACTGATTAAGCGAGAGCGCGGGGCAGATTGAGTCAAAATTGCTTCTGTACCCCAAAAACATGAAATATTTTCAAATTCCTTAAAGAAATATTATATTATATTTTGCTATTTGAATTTAATTTTGAACTCCTGGAGTGTTTTATGATCACTCTGAATGATGCTGGTATGTGTTAATAACAAAGTTAGAAATATTAACTGCCACCTACCCTTAAAGAAACACCAAACCATATCAGATGAGGGGAGAGGGTAGGGTGGGGTGGATAAGAGTTTGAGTCTAGTTAGATATAACTATACTCGGTTTAATTCTATTGTTGTAGTCTTCACCTAAGATCCCACAATCAATAATTAGGTTCACTTAAGATCTGCGGTTAAAAAATAAACCAAACAAAGCGACAACAAATTTTACTACAAAAGAGTCATCACTAAACTAAAATAAATTACCCCCCTCTGGAGTGTAAAAGGGACTAAAAACGCAGCTCTATATATCATACTTTACTGAACAACAAAAAAACCCTTCAAAGGTCATCCACGCTCATACATGCGATCACACCTCCAAAGGTGCTGTTATCTCTTTTTTTATATTTGAAATCATTGTGCGCTCCTTTTGTGAAAACCAGGAAACAAAATTATTGTAATCAATAATACTATTATTTATAGACCAAGACATACTGTTAGCAATCAGATAAAGCTGGCATCAACCCTCTTTTGTGTTCGCTATTCCTTACACATAAAGTTAGTTATGACACACGCCTAGAATCATGCAATCATATCTTAAATTCAGTTTAAAAGTAAATGGTACTTGAACAAGTTTTCTTCTTATTTTACACACCTTTTTGATTTTTAAACTAGATTATAACATAAAACTCTTAAAGAATTGAACAGTCCGTATCACACACAGAATTTTATTTTTTTCTCCCTG
>NW_004797401.1:1221348-1225841 GCF_000002075.1 Aplysia californica
AGAGAGAGAGAGAGAGAGAGAGAGAGTATGCCACGACGCCCATGTTAAAAAAAAATAAATTAACAAGGACCAAGCCTCGCCTTCTATCGCATATGAGGGAGAGAGAGAAAACATGCCTAGCCCATTGCTTTAGCTAGAATTCCTTCACACAGTTCGCCCACTGAAACATGGCGGACGCCGCTGTCGAATGTGACCATTGCGCAGCAAGGCGAGAGAGGGGCGTACTGTATCTAGTGACTATAATTATAATGTACATCTATGACTGTACATGATGTAGTAGTCTGGACCAAGAGGTCATTTTATTTCAAAGACAAAAAGGCACAGATGCAACTTGCACGGCCTGGACCTTCAGTTGTTATGAGGGCTCAAGGATTCAGTCTGGGAAACTTTTCTGAAGAATAAGAGTTCCTGGATTACTGGATTAAAAGACAATGTTCGATGGTGAACCAGTACCAACTGATTTCACTTGAATTCAGCCAGTTTCTTTTTTTTTTAAGGGGGGGGGGGGGCTGAATAAGTCATGAGAACTCAAACTCAAAGTGCAAAGAATACTGTAGCCAACAGTCTTTTCTGCCCCACTCAAAGTCAATGTGACCACTTCAACCTCCTTTCTCCAAGAATAAATGAAACAATTTACACTGCAGTTCACTAATTATTTTGATTTGTAGGAGTCAAAGTCAACAAAGGCCCTGCAGTGGTATCAGTTTCCAACTCTCCACTTACACAGCACTGCAGATCATCTGAAAACAGGTGGAACATGATACAAGTACTCAACTCTCGAGTACCTACGGCAATGTGTGGGCCTACACTGTAAAATTTAGTGTAATTAGATCTAGTGTAATGAATCGTTGAATGGCAAAATCACAATAAGTACTGGTACGTGTACAGTCAAACCTCGTTATAGTTTTAACTGTCTCCTTTGGGACGAGCATGAAGTTGGCAGAATAGAGGGGTTGGTAGTTTAACCCTATCCTATCCGTACGTCTTGTTTTACCCAACTCTCCACTTACACAGCACTGCAGATCATCTGAAAACAGGTGGAACATGATACAAGTACTCTACTCTCGAGTACCTACGCAATGTGTCGGCCTACACTGTAAAATTTAGTGTAATTAAATCTAGTGTAATGAATCGTTGAATGGCAAAATCACAATAAGTACTGGTACGTGTACAGTCAAACCTCGTTATAGTTTTAACTGTCTCCTTTGGGACGAGCATGAAGTTGGCAGAATAGAGGGTTGGTAGTTTAACCCTATCCTATCCGCACGTCTTGTTTTACTACATATATTATATATGTATCGTACCCATACGACGTGGGGAACTCTGTGCCACCACTTCCAAATTTACTCGTTAGTCCGATCCGTACCGTACGCTTTGCATTATAGGAGTAGCAGTCTGTCAAAATGATTTTTTAAAGAAATACTGAAAGATTCAAACAGATCTTCGTACGAGAAGTATTCTAAAAATGTGAAGAATACAACCCTGGGGGTACAAAATGACCCCAGGCCGTACGGATAGGGTTAATGAGTTAATGGGGTTCCTCTGACGCGGCGGTGCACCGGCTGTGTACACAATTCAAACCCCGGCTGGACTTAAAATTCAAAATAGTGTGCAGGGGAGGTGGGAGTGAAACTGAAAAGCCACAAATTTCACGTTTTAGTATCCAGAGAGACAAAAAATGTTGATCTAAAACAATGCTATTGCACCAGATACCAGTTCCATCCACACTACAGTTATTTGTATGCAGAGCCATTTGGAGTTGCTGGTTACGGTGTATGTGTCCGCGACAGACGGGCAAAGTTGGAATTTTGAATTGTGACTTTTTACCCCGGTGTCACAGGATATTTCGGAATCGGACGAATGGGAACCATTCCGATTAATCCTGAATGTAGTGGCAGGATATTTGGGAACCACCAGGATATTTCGGAACCTACTAGAGGGTCATTAGCCCACATGAATTTTTGACTTTATGACTTTTTCTAAACAGATTTTGTGGCCGCTTTGATGAGGTTGGGCAATAAATCTCTTCTCACTGTAATAGAATAAAGCTTACTATACTAGTTTATAGTCCAAGGGACACGATCAAGTAATTAAGTATAAGCTAGGCTGTTAATTAAGCATTGTTTGCCTCGCCAAAATACACATCACAGATCAGGGCAGAGAATTCTGCAATGTAGTGTCTGACCGTCTGTATGGCCTTACTGGCCTGCACCACCGTATCACAGGGGCATACCATCCACAGGCCAATGGACTTTGTGAACGCCAGAATGCTAGCACCCTTACAGCTCTGAGGAAATCAGCCCAAGATCAACCCAGTGACTGGTATAAACTTCTTGACGCCTTAGCCTACTCCTTCAGAGCGTCCAGAAGGCGGGCAACAGGCAGATCTCCCTTTGAGATAATGTTTGGACGCAAGATGACCCTGCCAGTTGATCTACTGCACAACAAACCTGAGGGGGATGACATCTCAGAAGAGGAGGCGCGCAACCTGGAGGAGCAACTTGAATCTGAACAACAGGAAGTCAGCCAAGAGGAGGTTTTCGAGTCAGCAAAGGCCATCCGTGAAGATATGTTCAAAACTGTGTCCTAGAACATTGCCAAGGAGCAGAGCGTCCAGAGGGACTATTTTGATAGAAGACACTAGGCAGGTAAGCCCCTTGAAGTGGGTACCAAGGTTATGAAGCGGAACATGATGCACACCGGCAGGAAGGGTGGCAAAATGGACTACCAATTCATGGGGCCCTACACAATTGTGTCTGTGGATGCCAAGAAATCTCTAAGATACACGCTGATGACTGAAGAGGGTAAGGTACTGGCCCAACAACCTGAAATTGTACCACAACCCAGAGGAAGAGTTCCCCCATCTGGACCTTACAGACGCACCAGCCAACTACAAATCACGTCAACCCAAAAAGAGACCTGCTTCAGTCTTCGCCTCTTCTCAAGAATCCGCACCAGACTCAGCAACCCCCTCATCACAAGAGTCAGCTATTGCTTCTCAAACCTCAGAGCGCACAGAGGGCCAATGTGAAACAACTGCCCCATCAAAACCCAAGCGCGCCAAGGTCTCATTTGCTCCATCCACAGAAGTTTCCATCAAGGAAGCCGACTGGATCAAAGTGATCCCCCCACCTGGGCCTGCTGGACGTATGGAGTTTGAAGACGAGGAGGATGTGGACATGAGCATTGTGATTGGCTGCACAGAGTCTACTAAGTACTTTTTCAACCCCTGCACGACCATTACCGAGAGGAGAGTCCTCTGCGAAAGAATGGGAGGCCTGAGCGCCCAAAAGGTCAAGTACTGCTGGATGGTGAATGGTCACAAGATAACTGAAACCCTGGTCACCAGGAAGGTGCAAGGGGATGGGAACTGCCTCTTCCGAGCGTTGGCCTACCTGGTATCTGGTACATGTAACCAAGAGGACCACCTGATGGTCAGAGTTGTCATTACAGAAGCCATTGCCAACGCAGGTCCAGGTTCAGTGATCCAGCAATTCATTGGGCGGGAGCCCGTCTGGAAGTACATATCCTACGCACCAATATGCCACGGCCATCAGTGTGGGGCACAGAAGTTGAAATATTCACGGCTGCCCAGATTCTGCAGATGGATATTTACACCTACACATTTGGGCAAGGCACTTCACCCGACCAGGACAAACTCTCCTGGGGTAGATTCCCCTATGTGTCTCCTGCAATAGTGGAGGAACAAACAGCCGCACAGGAAGCCGCTGCAGAGGAGTCGAAGAAACGAGTGGACCAGTGCAAACCAAACACGTTCACCAAGGACCAGCCTACACCGCGCGCACTTTATCTGGACAACAGCACCAGGTGTCACTATGCACCAGTGGTTGGATTTAAATGAACGAGTTTACTTTTTTACTTGTTTTTACTTGTTTATTTGCACAAACTCAAGAAGCTCGCCACTGGTATAATTCTACCTAAAATAAGTTTGTATAGTTTTGCATTTTAATTATGTTTTGAAGTAAAAAACGTTTATGATGAAGAATACAAGGGAAGTGCTTTGATTTCTTTTCTCTTTTCTTTTTTTTATAACTTTTACATGCATTTTGATGCTTTTGAAATTTTGAAGTGTGTACTGGAAAGTTACATTGCCAAGTTTTTTGTTGAAGCCTGTGCGCCAAATGTACACATATAAAGCTGCCAAGGAGTGTGTCATTTTGTTCTCTGGTCCTATGTTTTCACGTAGTAGGCTATTTCAAAAATGTAATGATTGTGGGTTTGAAGGTTGCCATTAAAAATGTTTAATTTTATTCATTTGTCTGTTTCCTTTGATTGTGAAGTGTGAGACGCTGCGTATCACTCAGGGATGACGGTGGTCCCGAAATATCCTGGAGGTTCCGAAATATCCTGCCGCCAGGTGCAGGATAAATGGGAATGGTTCCGAAATATCCTAGGATTTTTGGGAACCAGTTCCGATTTATCCTGGTTCCGAAATATTCTACGACACCGGCCCAGGGTAAAAAAGTCACACG
>NW_004797401.1:1226497-1233898 GCF_000002075.1 Aplysia californica
AGAAAGAGGGGATGGGGGGCCAAAACGTCCAAAAAAAGGTGTAAGATTATATTTGAACAGCCCCTAAGCTTTAATTAAAAGTGATTGATGATCCTATGCTAAAGCATACTCATTCATTTTTTTAAAAACGTGAACTCATGAAAAAGACAGCATGTCTCAGTGGTAGATGTATTATGACATTTTAATGAATGATCTTGACAGGCACTATAAAGAATAATTTAAGATATTATATAAATTTACATGACACCTACTGTTGCAAAATATCTGTAGTCTGTAGGAACCAGCTCCTGTAAAAGTTGTAAATTATTGTTTCCAGTGGGCAAGCAGAGTTACAGGTCTTAATCCAGAGAGATTATAAACAATTTCATAGTCATAGTGCTGGACTTCTAAAATTAAAATCAGCCATTGGCAATATTGAATAGATCATGATCATGTAAAACATTTTACTCTCCACTTTCGTATGGATAAAACAATTTGAATTTTAGTAGTCAGGACCAACTGACTGAAGGGCCAGGGGCTACAGCTTTGTGATATAACTTAACTGGCTTTCTCCAAATGACGCACATGTAAGGGGTGTTACCGTAATTAGAAAAATCATACTGGTGTAGCATTACTAAATTCTACAGCTCTTTTTTCTTCTTTAAGGATTTGGTCCATATCAGCTGCTCAGTGTAAGACTCAGTCCTACGTCACTTAAAAAAAAAAAATGGTCCTTGGCGCAGTCAAAATGTCAATCCAATCAACCAAAGAGAAGTATCCTACATTAATATATATACTGAAGCAGGTAACATTAATCAAAGTGAAAGGAATGTCTCTAAAAATAAAAAAGTATAAGACAGTGTGGCCGGCCCAACCTGTGTTTACAATGCATTTTTTAAAATGTGTCCAGCACTGTAGGCCCTACTAGTACTTGGATTGAGATGGAATCTGGCATCAAATTTTAATTTTAGAAACAGTGAGCGACCTCTCTGGGCAGCATTTAACTTCACGGACTACAAGCTGATTGTTCCCACCAATAGAAGGTTCAAGTCCAAGATCAAACTATACATCATGTATGGCCTGACAAAGGATTAAGGGGGTGTAGCTATGGTCAACACCCAAATGCTATAGTTTTTGGTCTAACGCTTGCTTTTCTGCATCAAAGGAACTAGAACACCAATGAAATTGTTGTAAAGCAGGCCTGTGACATAATAGTTACTCAAATTGTGAGTTTCTTGAAGCAAAATAAAATCAACGCACTCTCAATCTGCGATTCCTCCAAATTCCAGGACTATCAAAAGTCGTTTCCAACAGTTCTTTTAGGATCGTTTACAGAAATACATGTAGCAGTAGCACTGTTTTGCTTAAAATCAAATTACAAACAGAATTAATAGTAGTAGGTCTACATTGCAATGAAAGATAATGTAAATCTGCTCAGTGTCGTATAATCCAGGGTCTTTATTCAACCCCGAAGGACTACAAATTCGAGACAACATTTAGAGACGTATGCAAAATACCAGAAATCGCACTGACGTTTATGTCCATCCATTAGGACATCATTGACAACATGCCCGACTTCATCAACAGAATAATGGACACTTTTGCTTTGCAAAAGAACGAAAGGAAAACTTCTTCTTCAAATAGATTTTCTCAAAACAGGTAGGATGAAGAAAACACCTAATTTACATGCCCTTGACTATCTTCACTCTGCTTTAACCTAATTGTGCACGCCCACTTTTTAGACCCACGAGCCACCCCTGATGACTGTAACCTACAACTTAGACTCGGACATTAGCCAAACCTGGAACTATAACAAGGTTTGACTGTTCTGTTGTATCAGCTTTGCCTTCTTTCATTCCTCCATTCCTCTTCCCATGTTAAATACAGCTACTCTTTAAGGTTTCAAATAATCATTCCCTCCTCCCCCCCCCCTCGGTTATTAATTTCATACCCCCTGTTTATTATTTTCCAGCTCGCAACGACCGACGATCATGTGAAACACTATCTCTAGAATCTAGATATTCTGAGTGAAACTTTTTGTTGTTGTTAAATGGAAAAGTTGTCACAGTAGACTGAAGGCTAATTTACTAAAATCAGTAAAATTTCACGATCTCTGGTTCTTTTATTCACTGATTTGTTCCTACTAGGTACTAGTACTAGTACAGGGTTATGAGGTTGAGTATGCCACCCCTCCCTTTTATATAAATTCCAATTCCCCCATTTATTAATTTTGGACCACTTGTCCATCCCCCCCCCTTCCCCCTTATTCGATACCTTGGAGTAAGGGGCCGTTCAAATGTAATCTTACGCATGGGAGGGGGGGGGGGGGTCGTCTTTGGCTCCTGTAAGAAAAGTGTAAGAAAGAGGGGATGGGGGGCCAAAACGTCCAAAAAAAGGTGTAAGATTATATTTGAACAGCCCCTAAGCTTTAATTAAAAGTGATTGATGATCCTATGCTAAAGCATACTCATTCATTTTTTTTAAAACGTGAACTCATGAAAAAGACAGCATGTCTCAGTGGTAGATGTATTATGACATTTTAATGAATGATCTTGACAGGCACTATAAAGAATAATTTAAGATATTATATAAATTTACATGACACCTACTGTTGCAAAATATCTGTAGTCTGTAGGAACCAGCTCCTGTAAAAGTTGTAAATTATTGTTTCCAGTGGGCAAGCAGAGTTACAGGTCTTAATCCAGAGAGATTATAAACAATTTCATAGTCATAGTGCTGGACTTCTAAAATTAAAATCAGCCATTGGCAATATTGAATAGATCATGATCATGTAAAACATTTTACTCTCCACTTTCGTATGGATAAAACAATTTGAATTTTAGTAGTCAGGACCAACTGACTGAAGGGCCAGGGGCTACAGCTTTGTGATATAACTTAACTGGCTTTCTCCAAATGACGCACATGTAAGGGGTGTTACCGTAATTAGAAAAATCATACTGGTGTAGCATTACTAAATTCTACAGCTCTTTTTTCTTCTTTAAGGATTTGGTCCATATCAGCTGCTCAGTGTAAGACTCAGTCCTACGTCACTTAAAAAAAAAAAATGGTCCTTGGCGCAGTCAAAATGTCAATCCAATCAACCAAAGAGAAGTATCCTACATTAATATATATACTGAAGCAGGTAACATTAATCAAAGTGAAAGGAATGTCTCTAAAAATAAAAAAGTATAAGACAGTGTGGCCGGCCCAACCTGTGTTTACAATGCATTTTTTAAAATGTGTCCAGCACTGTAGGCCCTACTAGTACTTGGATTGAGATGGAATCTGGCATCAAATTTTAATTTTAGAAACAGTGAGCGACCTCTCTGGGCAGCATTTAACTTCACGGACTACAAGCTGATTGTTCCCACCAATAGAAGGTTCAAGTCCAAGATCTAAACTATACATCATGTATGGCCTGACAAAGGATTAAGGGGGTGTAGCTATGGTCAACACCCAAATGCTATAGTTTTTGGTCTAACGCTTGCTTTTCTGCATCAAAGGGGGTGACATAGTACAAAAAAAGGTTACCAAGCAAAAAATTCAAGATTTTAGCAATGATAATCTCGAGCCATCAAAAATAAAGGATTGATTCAGCATTTTTAAAACCAATTTTATATTTTGTCAATCATCAACATGCTTCAAGATAGAAGCCTAATATTTGGCATGGCGATTACTGTTGGTAGGTAGAACAACCTTACAGAGCCAAATTTGAAATTTTTGTACTGACTTGTGAGCCTTACAGTCCTTGTTATGCACTACATTCAGGTCTCCAATATTTTCAGATTTTGTAAAATAAAAAAGGCCTAAAATTTCAAAGGTGTACCATAAAAAGAAAAATGCTACTGTAAGGTTATAGAGAAATGTGCATAAAAGATTGTGTCCAAATGTGAAACAATTATGACAGTAACTTTCTGAGATCTACTCAAAATAGTGTTGCAACCTGGTCAGATAAACAATTCTGAGAAAACTGCAAAGAGAGATAATTTTTGGTGAAGATTTTCCTACATTGCTACCTTTCTCAAATGCATTTTCCAGCTATTTCTAAGTTTGATAAGGAATTAGGCTTCTAAAGATGGATCCTTGATATTGATATCTATTAAGATACTCCAAAATCCGAAAACTGATATTTTTTTCAAAATTTTTACTGATCTGACCAGTGGATCCCCTTAATACCTTTGTAAAAATTTTAATGAACGCTACGATGGTACATGTAGCATGAGTATTGTACCAATATGAAATGGGAGGAAAAAATATAATAGGTAAAAATTAAACATTTACACACACACACACATTCACCAGTCATAAAAAAACACACAAGCAAGAATTTCAACCTGGAAAATTATCAAAATTTTCAAAACACTCCTCAGGATTTTTCATGATATTTTCTAAATCAAAGCTTTCAAACCAATCTTCAACATCAACATCCTGGCCAAAGCCAATCAGTTCCCCATTGTCAGTATCGACTCCACTGTCAAAACTTTCACAAGAATGAAATGAAGACACAGAAGTTTGAGCTTCTAAAGTGTTACAGTCAAAGTTTCCATCATCAGTAGCATCAGGGGTAGATGGTCTAGTTTCAATATGATCCTTTTTCTTGTTCTTCTCCCATGTTGAAGTAATGTCCTTGTGACAGAGATTGTGATCATGATCCTGAATATGTGAAGAATTTCCCACAGAACTGCTCTTGTAACCAGGAGAAGTGTCATGAATGTTTTCATTCAGGTAATCAAAACTGAAAGAAGTGGAGTTCTTTGTATTGGACTGGATGTCAGAGTGAAGTTTGTCACAAAGGTTGACAGTGGATTCACTTGGTGATACTGTAGAGGCAGCCCGCAAATCTATGTGCTCAAGAGGATGGCAAAGTACAGTATAAATAGTGACCGGCATTGGGGGTACTTCAGAAACAACATTATCCGAACATGTCATGTTCGATTTAGGAAGAATTGGTTTCAGTAAAACTTTGGGATACTTTTTTTTTGATGATTGACACACTGGATTCGAAATTTCAGCACTCTTTCTTTTATTCACTTTGCGCATTGATAAACCAAGATCCGTTTTTGGGGACATTAAAGTCTGATGTTTTTTAATGCTCTCAATTTTCTTGTGAATATTTTCACACTGATCTTTCAATTTTTCTAACATCTGTAAATTCTCTGAACCTATTACTTCCCCTTCACAATGGGACAGATGAGTGTCGACTTCAGAAATATTCTTTAAGTCTTTTTCAAACTTCATACGCTGCAATAGAATATTTATTTCTCCCTTTGAGTAAAGTGACAGTTTGTCTTTTTGATCATCTGAAAGTTTTTCAGAGTTGATGTTTTTCCGCAGAAAATCTAATTTCTTCCTTAGCGTTTCCTTTGAATCCTTCGGTGCAGCAGTGGGATTCTTCCACTTTCCAGCCTCTACTTCATTCCATTCACTTGGTATTTTATTCCATATTGTCTCTTGCCCATGTGTTCTTCTACTCAAAACCCGAGATAATTCTCGCACCATTGAAATGAGAAAGCCTTTCTCACAAAACTCTTCCATGACTGAACTGTTACCCACCGAGGGCATGAGTAACAATGTTCAGAAAATTCTAAAAACTTTTTGGCAAACGTTTCTGTTATCGTCTTGAAATCGCAAGTCGTTGTCACCCCCGTCTGACAACATTTTGGACATTCTTTTAGCGATGAGTCCCTCGCCTCTTACCAAGCAAACGACAATGCCACCTTTGTGTCTCAAAGGAATGTTACCTTTCAAATACAACTTTCTCAAACTGCATGCAAAATCCCTTTGCATTGAGGTTGAAGACCCGCAGGACATGGGAAGGTCCAAAATGGCTCTTACTTTGATCATTTCCACATGAACCAGGCACGTCTTTTCCATGTATACACCGAGACTTGGCATCTCAGCTCTTCTTAAGTTGTTGTTCCACTCCTTGATGTGACTCCGGCAAAACATTTTGCTTGGTACGCTAAAACAATCCCCAAAAAGGTCCTCCAACAATGTCATGGTTTTAGTGGTCCTGCCAACAACAAAAAAAAAGTCAATATGAGAATAGCAAACTCTTATTTCTATTTTAAAGGGGAGCTAAAAAGTTTGTTCTTTTACACATTATTTTCAAAAACTTTTTAGACTTTTAAACCTACATATATATGCACAAGCATTCCATCAAGGCCTCTACAAGTACTACATATTTCATTACTAGACACAAACGATATAATATATATATAGATCTATGAATGTGAAATATACATCACACACACTGAAAACTGATTTAACATATATCCAATTTATTTCACCATTTAATAGCAAGTTGGTGCATGTTAAAGTAAATATGTGTAAAAGTAAATAGAGAAAGAACACAATTCTGAGAAAAACTTATCAAGTACATTCACATTTTTAAAAAAACTTTTTGGGGAAGTGTTTTTTACAGTGCTCGCAACTGCATGAGGTCATAAGAGCATGCAGGACACACCAAACATTTTCAGTAGGAAGGAAATTTTGAATTTTGCCCAGGTGGCAGCCGAAGCCTACTCTTATTGATTTTGGACCACCAAGGGATCTTTAACGTGCGTAACTTGCACACGAGACCTCCGGGACTTTTCGTCCTTGTCTGAGAGGGCTAGGTGTAGATCTTACCTACCATAAGATCGAGGGTGTGGCTGAAAGACAGAAGTAAGAAGGAGCCAAGGAGAAGCAGTGGAAAGGCTGCAGAGGGAGTCGGGAGCCCAGAGGAAGGGGCAAAGGAGGTGAGGGGGAGGGGGCAGAAAGTGAAGACGAAAGAAGACGACAGAACATTGTTAGAGAGCAGGAAAGGATGTGAAAGGAGACAATTTGATAGAAGGAAATTTTCCGTCGCTACCCGGATTTGAACCCGGGACCTTTGAATGAGAGGTAAACACCTTAACCTCAAGGCCCTTAGAGCTCCCTACATTCACATTTAGTTAAAAACATACAAATTAGCCGGTGACTATTTAAAAAAAATTTTCACCAAAAAGTGAAACTAGACCATATGAATGATTCTGAAAAAGAAAACAAAGTACTATAGCTGTCAAAAAATTATTATAAAGGGCTTACAAATGTATGGTAAAAATTGAAATACAACATCTGTTCTGACCCTTGAACTTTACCTCAAACGCCAGTTTATAATCTGTAATCTCTCTCTTTGTCTTTCTTGCTCTTGCTACTTTGTGACATGTCCTTTTAATCCTCTCTAGCTCTTTTATGACATCATTTTGAGTTTGAGCATATTGTGCCAAGTGCAATATTCAGCTTGTCCCACTTCAACAGGAATAACTAGACCCAATGGTTCCAAAACGTTCTTGTTGCCATTGCACCGATCTGCTAGCTATCTATCCCTAGCATGAGAAAAAATATTGTGGGCAAGATGTCCAAATATGTACACACACATATATATATATATATATATAA
>NW_004797401.1:1234144-1243187 GCF_000002075.1 Aplysia californica
ATATATATATATGTGTGTGTGTGTGTACATATATGGACATCTTGCCCACAATATTTTTTCAGTAGAGGTTTTACGGCGCTCGCAACTGCATACGGTCATTTGAGCGCCAGAAGATTAGAGGTGTTACAAGAGAGTAACAGACATAAAAAAGAAAAAGGGGAGATAAGAACGATAGAAGTTTCATTTCATAGGAAAGAAGAAGCAAATCACACCAGAGCACCCGCCAACCACCCACTTGTCCACAATATGCTGAACCAATTTTCATTTACATTTTGAGTATTTTCCCTTATACAATTACTTACAATATCTCTTCACAAGACATGAGCGTGAACACTTCCTTTACTTTAATCAGTTTTTGGTAGATGGCCTGGCTTTTGTGTATTCTTTCGACTCTATCATCAATCAATCAATCAATCAATGCCTTTCACCCCTGGCAGGGTATAGGCCACATACAAGCTCCTTCCATTTATCTCTGTCCTGAGCCATCCTTCCAAGCTTGTTCCAAGTGAGCTTCATTTCTCTCATGTCCCTTTCCACGCATCTCCTCCATGTTTCCCGTGGCCTACCCCTGCCTCGTGCTCCTTGTGGGTTCCACTGCAGTGACTGTCTTGACTCTATCATCATACTCTGTTAACTTTCCACGGACTCCTGGCACACACCCCCCCCAAACCAACACACATGTGCAACTTAAATTTCCATGGCCCTAGCAATTTGGTCTAGGTTTTTAATAAGTTTTTCTAGTGTGCTTCGAGCCATCCCTTGTAGTCTGTGCTGTCATCTTTCTTCACCTGTTCACTTGTTGTGATGCTCTGTTCACAGAAGTGACTCACAAGATATAATAGCATATAACCTTACCAGTTTACTAATTATAATGACATTTTGATGTCATATACAACAGATGTAATTTTGACACCCCAATCTCAATGAAAGTCTTAATAATGGATTAATTTTAAATTACAGTCAAATCTCGTTGTATCGCCCCGTTATACCACCAGCCCCGCTTAACTGCTAGGTTTTGCCTAAGTATGCCACACGGAAAGGAGCGCCTCACAGTATTTACATGCCTTTGCACTGCCATTCGCCAACTGTGTGAGTTGTACAGTCCTTATTCAATCAATGTACATTCGCCCCGATATACCGCCAGCGAACTGACTGCTAGAGGTAAACACAGCTCACAACACAGTCTGGTTGGCTACTTAAATAATCCTTCTCACTGAGACAGACACAGAAATAGAGAGAGAATAGACTCTCGGCTCTCAATACAGGTGCTAGTAGCCTACGTATGCAAATTAGCAACAAAAAGACACTTTTCAAACATAACAGAATCATGTTCCTTGACGTTGGGCAGTCGGAGCTATACAACAGAGAAACCGCTAGTTTGAACTGCCATCCCGCTTTTTCGCCAATTTCATGGTCGACCCAATAGGTGGTGGTATAACGAAGTTTGAGTTTTGACTATATCTTTATCTGTATTTGTGAGGCATGTAGTGATGAAATCAGGAGCTCATCAAAATAATTAAATAAAGGAAACTGGCATTTTCCAACCAGTTTGGCAATTTTTACTAGAATTGTTGAAATGTACAACACCACAAGTATAAAAAAGATAAAAAGCATTATAAACGACCCATCTCACACCCCCTTTCCACGCAAATTGTAAGATCACCCAGCGGAAGACATCTACTTCTAAAAAGAAAGAAAGAAAGATATAAAAAAAGGTTTTTACCATTTAGCATAAGGCTATTATTGTTAGAATTTAAGCATCCGTGTGTATTGCTCTTTCGAGTACCGTATGTATCTATATAACTCTAAAGGTCTGGTAATTAAATTCCTGCAAGCGGTTGAATGATGTATCTGATGTGATATGTACATTTTGTCAGCTTTACTTCTCTTTCCATATTGAATTTTAATGAGAGTAATTATATATAATTTAAATTTCTATGTATACCTGCATGTGTTTTTACACTCCTGCACAGCCAAGAAAAATTTTCCCCTAGGATAATAAAGTAGGCTATTATCTTATCATATAAAAAAAAAATTTCTTGACTAACATTATTTATGTTTATTAAAAAACACATTTCTGTTCGGACTTGATTTTATCAGAGAGGGTTTACAGTAATAGTATTACTGTAAACTCTCTGATTTTATTAAAGAAGGAGCCAAGTAGCAGTAGAAAGGTTGCACATTGATTAAAGGCACAAAAATTGTAAATTTTCAGTTTCCAAGGACTCTCAAGTTAATACATATTTCACCAAACTTTACCGATCCCGAGCTCCTTCAAACGCAAATATCTCGACTTCTATTCAAGAAAGATGGGTAATTTTTTAATTTAAAAAAGCTGGGTATTTTTTTCATTAAAAAAGCAAGGCAAATGAACAAGGTAGTGTCCTTGGAAACTACAAATTTACATTTTGGCGATAAACGTCGTTCAGTAAAAATCCATGCCAGAGTAAACATAAACGGTGTTGAGCCCAAAACAAAACAAAAAATCAATAGAAATTGCCAAACAGCCAGGAAAAAAATTTTTCAATTTCATTATTTCGACGAGTGCTTGGTTTCACCACGATGCTTCATATTTCTCAAATTTTTACTTTCCCACCTTGGAGACAAAGGACCACCACCATCAGGCACATTCTAGATGGACATCATGTTGTCTTTTCTTTGTTGGAATCTGTAGAAATAAGGTGAAACCATACTTACATTACTCACAAGAAAACAATAATTAATAGTCAAAGAGTGCTCAAAAGTAAAGACCCGAATCTCTCTCTCTCTCTCTCTCATGAACGCACGTGTGTGCTTGTCAAATGTCCTTGCAAGCTTGTGATGTCACCAAACCAAAGCCACAATTCATCTATATATATATATCGCTAGCGGCGTGATTCAACCGCCTAAGTGCCAAGAGACAAATTTGTCAGGAGAAGCAAAAAACTATTTTATTTTTTTATGCTCGTACCTATGAATCTGAAATTCAGAGATATATGATGTAATATCATGTAGAACGATGGTCTGTAATCAACTTTTTAAAAAAAGTTGCTTTCTTACATAAGTTACTGGACATAGATCTAGGCGGTTTACACCCTCCAAAATCTGCGTGATTCAACCACTTAAGTGACAGCATGATGGCGTCTAGTCGTTTGAATCATGTTAATTAACGCCATTCGACGAGCGACAATTGTCGCTTGGTCGTTTCAGTAATGGACAAAAGCAAATCATAATAGTTTTAAGAGTAATTGTTAAGTTAAAAGTAATTATTTCAGTTATATGGTTGGGTCTTCTGGGGCAGGACTGTTTTTTTGGCCTGCTGGAGTTGGTAAAAAAGTCCATTCATCTTAATTGGTATTGTTTTGCTTTCTTACAATTGTTCAAGATTACCCATGAGCATTTAGACCAAACAATTTTTCAGGGACTTTCGATTGCACTGTGTGTGCTGTCCACTTCCATTTGTGTTTCTTCCTTTTCAAAGTATTTGGGTTCAACAGTTTTGTTTCATCTGGTACAAATGTCGCTGATTGCATTTGACAAGATAGCGTTGTGGTCTGATAAGTACAGCCATCACTGTATATAATGAACATGGCATATTTATTGTCAGTAGGCTCCTCCAGGAAGAGAATTCATTGGCAATCAATGGTCCTCCTTCATGCCAAACCTGACACTTCAAATCTTTGGTAACCAAATTTTAAAAAATATAGACAGCTAATTTGGTCCCGTTACAATATAGTGCAGCAGATGTGTTCAAAGCCGCTTCCAAGTCCATGCACATTGGACAAAACCTGGTCCCATCCACTTTGTTTTGTGCAAGCTTCATGTTAGATTCTTTCTCCTACCTTGCATACATCACATTGATCCTTCCGACATACATACAACTACAGGTTCTTCTTTTTTAACATCTCTCTAAAGTTGTCTGAGACAATATGTGACTCTATTTTCTTCGGTACTCTCTATAAAGGCTTCTGAGGCTTTGAATGTGTTAGTCAAGATAGATTTTGCACATATTCTGTCTGTAGTAATGGGAAAGCAATTTTGTCAAGTTCGTCAAAGAAATATTTATCACAAAATTGTTGTCCTCTTCTGCTCTCTGGTAACTTGATAATCGTGAAGCTCTCATCTCCAAGTCATGTAAACTGTCTTTGCAACAGTCATGAATAACCACTGTGTGAGGGCAGTAGTATACAAACTCATTGTTTTGCATATATAGATGGGTCTTTCCACCAGTACTGTTTATAATTTAGTAAAATATAAGTTCAAATTTCAAATTTGTTTCCTGTGAATGCATTGTGGCAAGTTGTCACAAGCAAGGTCTTATTGTTTGTTCCTGAAAATGCCAGACCTCTTTGATAATCAGGTCTAGCACAGCATGACATGAAAGCGCAATACCCTGGACTGTGACTGTGAGGAATGTTACATGCATATAAACAAAAAAACAACAATTACTACAGATTCAGACAAATATAAAGTCAACAGCTCATGTGAATGTGTTTTACCGGCACTGATAAAGTAATCAATGATTCATTCAAGAATGGTACATGAAAGACACAGCAAGGGGCGCACACTCGGCGCACACTTAAAGCAAATTAAGAAATGCGAAGTCCCGAAAAAATATTTTCCGATAGTTAGGTAGTTGTGCCGAATGTGAAATAATTGCCCCTTAGCAGTCCATCATAGACTTTTTAAAAAATTCATTCATCAGTGCTTTTGCCACAATTTACCTACTTTGATGCCATCTTGTCCTTTCTCAACTACACTACCAAACCTAGTGATAGATTACGCAAAGTGCCTTGACAAAATCTTCAGGCTATCTATAGGGTTCGATATGAGTCTGAGTCGAAGTTAGCAAAGGCGGCACTTTGGTTGATGTTACCCTCCAGTCTGTTCTGACAAAGGCCATAGTCGTGTGGGTCACACCGCCTACGTGACAGGTGAACACCTCAACAAGTCACTGAATCTGCGCGATTCAACCGCCCATTCGTCACCGGGCTGCAAAACTGGCACTTGGGAGGTTGAATCACGCGGAAATCGGGGACAGGTGTGATATCTAGGCGATCATTTACTGAGGGATTGAAACACTTTGCGGTAATCTTTCAAACTCGGGGATTTAACATAAGGTGTATCAAAGGCTGTTCTACACAAAGGGATCAAAAAGTGATTTTCGGAAATCATGTCACTTATGCGGTTGAATCACGCTGCTAGCGATAGATCTATATTTTATATATATATATATATCTAAAGAGGAAAGTTAGCTATATGGTGGTGGTAAGTGTAATACAGTGGAACACGGCTATAGTGGGAGTTTTGGTTCCAGAAGAAAAATCCCGCTGTAGGCGAGTTCCCGCGATAAGAATACAAAGGGGAAATTATCAAATTTAAAAAAATAGACATGATTACATCCCTTCCATATCAATAAAATTTGCTCTTTAGATTAGTCTTCCTTTTCTTGTCAACTTTGTTGATTATCTCGGCCTTTAATTCGAGTGAAAAGCATTTCCTTTTGTCTTTGTTGGAAGCCATCTTTTCCTCGGTTTGTCGCTTGTGCTGTCTATCGTACCGGTAGGCCTACTGTAGAACTGGTGAAGTGTATGCATGCGTATGCTTGAGCATCAAAAATCGCAATGCAATGAATCAGGAATCACACACTACACGCTCTCCTCTTCTTTTACTTTTTGGCCTAGCCAGGGCTAGGGCTATTACAGATCTACATCACATTTGGAGTGGTTCACGCACCGTCTCTCCGCATCATCTTTCTCTACGCACCATTTCTCTCTAGGCCTACCGCCTGCCCGACCTCACTCATCCCTCCTCGACTAGCCAATCACAACGCCGATTGCCTGTTTGGAGCCCGCCTACAGCCCCCCTCCCCCCAGCTAAGAGCTCGCTCGATCTCTCTCGCTGTATCCGAGTTCAGGACTTTTCTTGCCCCGCTATATATCCAAGCACAAGTAATTGAGTTTACATAGGAAGAAAAACTGGGATTGCGGTAAGGTTCTGCTGTAGGGATGGTCCCACTATAGCGGGTGCCGCTATAGTCATGTTCTACTGTATAACTCTACCATAAGATGTTGGAGCAAAAACAAAACTGTTAGTGTACAGACTACACTCCTTATCAGACCATGCCACCCCCACACTAGCTCATCTTTTAATGGGTATCGTTTTATAATCTATGCCTTCTTAAATTATTTCATTTTTAAGGAAAGAGATTTAATTGTGTTGATCTCCTTTAGAGACCTCCAAAAAAGATGGATGTCATTCTGAATCTCACAAGACAAACCAACCAGTCATGCCTGAACATGTAGATCTAGCCTATAAATGCATTGGGTCGTCACTTACCTGTGAAATTATCTCTGAGCCAAGGCCAAGGCAAATAATAAACAAATTAGGGTAAACAGCCCTTGGTGCAACCAAACCTAGCTGCAACCACTTTCACTTTCATTATCTTCTAAATAAAGCAGAAGAATGAAAACAAAATTTGCAGAGCATCTTCCCTTGGATTGTCTGTTGACTTATAATTTTAATCCACTTCCTTTTTCATTTTTCCACTTTTATTGAAGCTGGTGGGAACATTACAAAAATATTTGTTGAACAACTTTGTTTGTGAGATTTTTAGGCATGTTGTTCAAGTGGAGATTTAAAGAAAAGAATAGTTTCAGTTTTCAATGCTGTTGTTGATATGTCATTGATTATTTGCCACTGATTATGACAAGCATTTGCAGTACATCATGTAAGACAGTATAATAAGAATATTGGTGGTTGCACCAAGAGCATGGTGAAATTACCCAAGGCCTGAGGATTGGGAATCATGGTGATTTGTTTTACTGACAAAGTTCAACAACCTCTTGGGTCATGCCAGAATAGTTTTATGTAAACTCTGGTTGTGGTTAGTTAAAATTACAAACTATATTTCCAGCTTGTAATTTCGTAAAAGGAAATCAATCAATCCCCCCCCCCCCCCCCTAAAAAACAAAACAAAAAAACAACCCACCAAACAACAACATACCATCGTTAATTTTGAGGAGCAATACCCTTAGCATCTCTGTCAGTAAACACACATAGGTTAGACTAGTAGTCTAGCATGCCCAAAACGAAAAAAACCTGCACAAACTGAAGGGATATACATTCAGATCTCGAAGTTTTCTAATAACATTCTTTGTATCAAAAACACACACATAGTGTTCATAGTAAAGAATTCAGTCATTATAGCGAAAACAAAATTGGCATCAGTGAGGGAAGATAAATTGCTCTCCTTTGCAACTTCACCAAGACCTAACTTTGCAGAGCGCAGACTAGCTGTTGCGTAGTGTGACATCTCTGTGGAAGAGGAAGCGCACTGACACGTGTGCTGATTGTACGTAAAGTAGAACACGGCTATAGCGGAACTTTTGGTTCCAGAAGAAAATCCGACTGTAGGCGAGTTCCCGCTATAGGAATGCAAAGGGTAAATTACCGAACAATTCCTAATAGAAATATCTACATGATTACATCCCTTCCATCAATAAAATGTATGCTTTATATTAGTCTTCCTTTTATTGTCAACTTCGTTGATTATCTTGGCCGTTAATTTGAGTGAGAAGCAATTCCTTATTTACATAGGAAGAAAAATTGGGATTCCGGTACGGTCCCGCTGTAGGGATGGTCACGCTATAGCGGATGCCGCTACAGTCATGTTCTACTGTTTGTTGGAAGCCATCTTTTTCTCGGTTTGTTACTTGTGCTGTCTGTCGTACCGGTAGGCCTACTGTAGAACTGGTGAAGTAGATGCGTGCGTATGCCTGAGCATCAACGACCGCATTTCAATTAATCAGGAATCACACATTACACGCTCTCCTCTTTTTTTACTTTTTGGCCTAGCCTAGGGCTATGGCCTATACGCTCTTATACTTATACGGTGCTGAACGTCTAGGCTATGGCGCATCACTTAAAATTTTGAAGTAGCTCACGTAACGTGTCTCTCCGCACCATCTCTCTCTGCTGCCTGCCCCACCTCACTCATCACTGGACTGGCAATCACAACACCGCACTGCTGACTGCCTGTTTGGATCCCGCCTACAGCCCCCCACCCCCCATCCTCACAGCTAGAGCTCGCTCGATCTCTCCCGCTGTATGGAAGTTCTGGCCTTTCCTCGCCCTGTTAAACCAGAGCACAGGTAAATTGAGTTTGCATAGAGGGATTCCAGTAAGGTCCCGCAGCCGCGGGTGCCGCTACTGTCATATTCTACTGTATAGATCTACATCACTTTTGGAGTGTTTCACGTAACGCATCATTCCGCATCATCTCTCTCTCTCACTCTCTCAGTGCACCATCTCTTTCTAGGCCTACCGCCTACCCCACCTCTCTCATCACTGGACTAGCCAATCACAACGCCACACCGCTGACTGCCCGCATACAGCCCTCTCCCCCACCCCACAGCTAGAGCTCGCTTGATCTCTCCCGCTGTATCCGAGTTCGGGACTTTCCTTGCCCCGCTCTATCCAAGCATCAGTAATTGGGTTTACATAAAAGGAAAAAAAGGGGATTCCGGTAAGGTCCCGCTGTAGGATAGCGGGTGCCGTTATAGTAATGTTCTACTGTACTACGTACCTTCATGCGACTGCAGACTCTCTACACGCAAAGTCAAAGGACTTCAACTATTTCAATTTTGAGCCCTAGATCTAGCTTTAGTTTAATTTTTTTTTCCAACTAAGCCATCTGGGGTTTTGTAGTCAATTAAAAAAGCAAATTATATCATTTCTGTCTTGCATCCATTTCTTCTGTATCTTTGAACAGCTGATTGCATTATTAATTATTAAGTCACATAACATTATAATGCCACCCCTAGGAAGACTGGTTGCACAAACTGAGGGCTAAAGAGGCAACCAAGGGCTAACGACTGGTTGCACTGAGGGCATATATATGGCTGCACAGTAAATTTTAACTTTCACTACCGCACACAGATGCACTGCTTTGAGGGTCAAACTGCAGTATTTTTTGCAGCAGATCACACACAGCGATTAAAACTGTCACAAATCAATTATTTACAAGAAAATTTCAAACCTAGCTGCAAAACAATTATACTAG
>NW_004797401.1:1243666-1247014 GCF_000002075.1 Aplysia californica
GGAGGGGGGGAAGGGTGTGAGAGAAAGAGAGAGATGAATATAAGTGTACATGACACAAAGGGAATTATTGAAGAAAAATGAATAGGAATATATAGTGTGCAGGCGGGAGTACATTTTTAAGCTTTGCAAGTGCAAGCTAAAATAAATAAGCCCGATTTAATGACGCTCTAAATGCAGGAAATTTACCCACTTCTGCATGCAGAACACACCTGAGCACGCACAGTCTTGATAGCGCAAAAGATTAACTCATATTCAGTGACAATAACAAGAAAGGAAAAAGAAAGTGGATCTACATGACAGCTTGAAAAAGGTAGATGAAAAGCAAACTGTTGTAGAGACTTGACAGAACGTCGGGTTGTGAACTAAGTACAGACGAATATAAATGAAAGATTAGAAATTCTCAAAGTATTGTCCAACGGACACCGATGCAACCGTCCCTGCCATTTGGGTGGGAAAACAAAATGACAGCGGTGGGCCAAGAATCTATTCCAGAACCGATTCCTGTGATTTTTACTTCTCAGAAAAAGAACCGATCCCTTTTTCGTAAACTAACAATTCTCAATTACTCTATTTTTATCTTAATTTTTCTTTAAAGAATGTATTTTTGAAAAAAAAAATGTTTGTACTTTGCTATGTTCTGAAATCGTGGTCATTTTGAATCTTGAAGACTTAAGAAAGAGTAGTCGGGATGCAAATTCATAGTCCAAGATTATATCGATCTAGTATACAGTGTCAAAACGTATTCGTTGCTTTCGCCCTTTTCTCATTCATCTGTTGTTGTTTTTATATTCCCTTTTCTTTCAATTCAAAATCTAAAACTGTAACGTCTGCCCACGAGGCTCTATATTATAGGCTCTCATTTCTCGGTGTAGGAAGCAGTGTTGGTCTCTGATTCACACTGTAGAGATTGGGTCGGGTAGTGCCTGGGGTAGCGCCCTCCCACCCCAAGTAATCAAAGGGATCGGACTACTCGTTACTCGCCGGAAATAATTGTTGGTGTCTGACTAATCGCTACTCGCCGGAAGTAATTACAGGGGTTGGACTAATCGTTACTCGCCCGAAGTAGTCATAGGTGTCGCTACTCGGCGGAAGTAATTGCTGGGGTTGGACTAGATCACAGAATTCTACACTTAGTGTAGAATTCTGTGGACTAGATCTAAATGCCACTCGCCGGCGCAGTTTGTCCATAGAGCACAGTCGTGCGGTGCCGCCCAAAATTTTATAATGTTCTCTTACGAAAGGCACCCACAAACATGAAATAAAAAAAGTCAGAAACAAACACTAGCCTAACATAATATCAAAACAAGGTCCTCGCTGGCGCTGTAACTGTAATTTGTGTCAAAAGCGCTGTAAAACATCTACTATGTCATGCCAAAGTCCATGAGCTTTAACTAAACGTAGTAGAATATTCAACAGTGGCAATCTGACCTATAAATCACTCTTTGGAATAACCCAAGCGATGACGACACTCGTAGTGAGTTTGGCGGTACATAATACACTGGAATCCTGTTATAACGAGAGGGAGGGGACCGGTACGAAATGTCCGTTAGCAGGATTTTCGTTGTAAGCGATCCAGTAATAAATTCAAAGGAAATAATAAAGTAGGCCCAATCTATGAGTTTGGCGTTCTGTTTATTTATTTTTGTTATCTCCTCTGATGATGGTTTTGTTCAACGTGACCTCTAAGTCTCACTTGATCAAAAACTGAATCAGGTTTTTTTCTCTAGAGTTAGTGTTAGCGATGTTGACAGCTTGGCCTTGGCTACCAGAACGAAAGTTCTCTAGGCTAACTCGCCCGCTGTGTTTCCCCCCACCCTACCACACCCTGTGGTGCGCTCCTGCGTCTGCTTGTGCACGTCACACGTTCACTACATGATCCATCACAGCACTGTGACCTCTCCATCACCGCATCGGAGAAGTGAGAGGCATGATATACCTAGATAATCTAGGCTAGGCTGGTCTGTCACTATCAGGCAATGCGTTCTGATTCAAAACGGCTTGTATAGGCGTGCCACACCCTCCCCACTCATTCGCTCCGGTCTTCATCGTTGGCACACATGGGCTCTCCCATTCTGTTTTGCTTGATCACAAACAAGTTTCTCAACTGGCGAGGTTTTACATAATGTATAAATGGCCTATACGCTGTGCACAGCAGCAGGAATATTCCGCGATAACCGACTTGCACGTATCTCTGATTGCGCTATAGCAGTATTTTATTTACAAAGATAAAGAAGGGAAAAAATGGGGTTTTAGAATAATGTCTTTATAACAGACTTCTCGTTCTTTAAGGACTCGTTATTAGTGGACTCCACTGTATTAACAAGACAGCACATCTCAAATGTGCACCCATGAAACATAGAGCTAGCCCACAGCAGGCAGTCTAAAAATAAACTGTACACTATTCTGCACTATTCAATGCCAAAACTATGTGATCCCCGGAGCAATCCAGCAGAGTGCTAAGTGAATTGTGATCGGTTCATTGTCTTGCCACTATTTTAAGCGACTCTGTGACCGTGAACCTGAGGGAGGTGAATGTGACATACTTAAGTCACCGCCCTATGAGTTGTGCCTTTGAATGGTTTTGTAGTGGAGTGGTGAAAGTTATTACTCGAGTGTTCAGTTCCAATGCAGGATAAAGAAATTGATGTTTAGCTAACAAACAGATTTAGTTCTAGCAATCAAAGCGACCAGTAAAAAGAATGAAAATAAGGTCCTCCTTCACCAACCCAAAGATCCTACCATCCCATTAAATATGCCCTTGACTATCTTCAACCTGCTGTTGCTTAATTGTGCACGTCCACTTTTTAGCCCCACGAGCCGCTCCTGAGTCATAGGTATCGCTACTCGGCGAAAGTAATTGCAGGGGTCAGACTGATTGCTACTCGCTGGGAGTAATTGCAGGGGTCGGACTTATTGCTACTCGCTGGGAGTAATTGCAGGGGTCGGACTTATTGCTACTCGCCAGAGGTAATTGCAGGGTTCGGACTAACTGTTAATTGCTGTATATATATAATCATGATACTGGCTAGGGGTTGAAGCCACTGGAAGAAATCATAGAGCCACTCTACTCTAAGAAATCACATCACTGGACAATGAAAGTAATTGAGTTCGGAACCGATCTCTATGATTCCTGGCCTTTAATAATCGGGAATCTTCGGTACCGAAAAAAAACCCGGAACCGCCCACCTCTACAAAATGACAACACTTGGAAGAAGAAGGAAATGACTCGTAGGCCTGGGCATTATTCGCTTTTCAAAAAACCGAATAACTAGGTACCTGTTTCTCTAAAAATCCGAATAACCGAATAAATGAATCGGTTTTCGCGGCGGCGGCGGGGGGGGGGGGGGG
>NW_004797401.1:1247114-1249897 GCF_000002075.1 Aplysia californica
GGGGGGGGGGGGGCTTATTGTTGGACTTCCCCCACAGGTTCTTCCACTGCCCTTACTATATTTCCAAGCAACCACTTTAGCAACCTCCCTTTTAAAACAGTTTTTTTCCTTTGTTTTGATAATATGCGGTGTCGTGTTTCTGCTCCAACCAACTGATAAACTCCTTTCCAACAAAACTAGATCTACTATCAAAGCTATTTAACATAAAATCCAATTGCAGGAAATGGAATCTAGTAGTAATTTTATTTATAGTCTGAAGTGGCAAACGTGATCTATGAAGATGAAGAGGGGAAAAAATCACTTCTGGAAAATATTCTTTTGAGCACGAAACTGAATTTGGCACTGCTGTTCGTTGTGTATCGCGTAGTTGCGGACTGTCAAAGGGCAGTCTTGATAGGTCATCCCCCTCAGCATCAAGTGAACTAACTCGGTTTGAAAGCGATTCATTAGCTGACTCGGTTTGAAACCGATTCATTAGCTGACTCGGTTTGAAACCGATTCATTAGCTGACTCGGTTTCAAAACGATTCATTAGCTGACTCGGTTTCAAAACGATTCATTCGCTGACTCGGTTTCAAAACGATTCATTAGCTGACTCGGTTTCAAAACGAATAAAATTGAACTCGCTTCTCTTATTCCTTTTGACGTCATAACCGTTTTGGTATACTTCTCCTTCTCGCCATAGATAAAACATGTTTCTGACTTACAAAACTGCCTTTCACACATCTATTGGCCTAAGTAGGAATAAGATATATTCATTTGTTTTAGTGATTTTTACCTCCGACTTTATCGGAAACTTTTGTTTGGCATAGATCTACTAAAAATTTGAATGTAAAACATGAAAAGTTTGGGGGCTGTTCTTCTTCCATAGTACATTAATTTCATTTCCAAACACCTAAAACTAATTGACAACGCTAGATTATCTATTTTAATTGAAAAAAGGGAGGGGGAGAGAAAGAGAGAGGGGGGGGCACGGAGAAAGAAAGAGAGAAAGACAGAGAGGGAGAGAGAGAGGGGAGAAAGAGGACAAGCGAGCGAGAAAGAGAGCAAGCGCGGGCGCCCCAAGAGAGAGAGAGAGAGAGAGAGAGAGAGAGAGAGAGGGGGGGGGGCGCTTTGGTGACGTAAATCTGTAGGCTGACTTTACTAGGCAAAGGTCGACGACCGATGCGAGCGGATGTGACATTAGCCTACGTCATCGTACTCCCTTCCCTCCCCTTCCCCGCTCTGTTTTTAAAAAAATAAATTAAATCTAAGTCTTCATAACACCGAAGAGATTCAATTTTAACTCTTTTGATGAGAAAAATTGAGAGGGAGTTTGGTATAGTCAAAAATCATATTATCAGTAAGATAATAGGTCTACTGTTCATTAGGTTATTAAAGACCTTACGGGGGAAAGCAAGCTTATAGACGAACGCGGCTCTCTTAGGTCAACAATAACATTGAACAATGATAGAAAAACAACAACAATGGAAAGTTAAAGGGACCCAAAGTTAAATTGGCTTTGATGGAGTGTTTTAGGGGTGGAAAAGGTGTGTGTGTGTGTGTGTGTGTGTGTGTGTGTGTGTGTGTGTGTGTGGAGGGGGGGGGGCTTAATGTTTGTAATAAAGAACGTTTTTTTAGACAAGAAAAATTGAAGTCATTGCACTGAGTTACAGGGGTTAACATCAATTACAATAGTCACCCCGCAACTCTGCTGCGTGTGACGTAGTCAGAGATCGCGGCTCAAAACAACAAGTCTTTCGGTCCTTTGAACTCTCGCTGTCACGGAAGTCATTAAAATTATTATTGTTGCCAAGAATCCCCCCTGTTGTCAGGGCTAGTGCGTACATAATAGGCCTAGAATCTAGATATATCTAGATCTAGATCTACATGTAAACACGGTGGGTCCATCAGCCGAATGGGAGGGAAAGTAAAAGATCCCAGGCAGGCGCTATTTGCAACGCCGCATTCTCAATAGCTCCCGTGCTATTTGTAACGTCGCGTTCTGAATAGCTCCCATGCTATTTGAAACGCCAGTACTAGATCTAGATTTCTAGTAGCCATCGTTTCTAATCATAATATTGTAGTTCTGCCTGAATTGTGGAAGCTTTCTCAGTTTCTGGAAAAACCTCTTAGATCTATAATTTGACTCCTTTTTTATGACGTCTTATTCCGATCAATATTGGGTAGATCTAAATCTAGACTAGATTTTTTTTTTAAATAGTAGAGGGTTTTACGGCGCTCGCAACTGCATAAGGTCATATGAGCGCCAAGAGGTGGGTGTCAACAGAGAAGTCTTTACAGGGAATCAGACTTAGACTGCTCACCTCTCTAGCTTCAACAGCACACGGTGTGCTTCGACTATCAAGGCACCCCAAAATAGGTCACAAGGGAGTGACAAACATACAAAAGAAGTAGAGGGAAATGACAATAGTAAGGATCACGAAAGAAAAAGCAGCAGTTCCCTGTTGTAGATCAGGCACAGTTATGAGCGTGACATGAATCAAGAATTTACAATTCTACTATGCTTGAACGAGATACGTCGGGTCCATGTCTATGTTCCCTTGCTCTATGTTCCCTAGCTCTATTCAAGTTACACGACGACCAAAGGTCAACTAATGGTCAGAGTGACCAGTGGTCAAGCAATGGTCTGTGTGACAGTGTTCAAGCAATTGTCAGAATGATCATTGGTCAAGCAATGATCTGAATGACCAGTGTAATATTGTTCGGTTTGTGGGTACAAACAGATATAGAGAGAGTGAAGAAACGCACGTCTGAAAAGGCTCTTTGGTTTTATTATAGTCT
>NW_004797401.1:1252358-1259770 GCF_000002075.1 Aplysia californica
TGAGTAGAAGAAAGGTACTGTCTAAATCCCGATACGTACCTAACAGTTATAACAGAAGAGTTGTGTGATGTACATTATTCCACAACCAGTGGTCAAGCAATGGTCAAAATGACCTGTAGTCAAGCAATGGTTAAACTGACCAGTGGTCAAGTGTAAGTTTATAATGAAAATGACGGGTTTTCCCAAAATGACTGTATTATAATGGACATTACAGAGCAAGGGAACATAGGGCTAGGGAACATAGAGCTAGGGAACATAGAACATAGAGCTAGGGAACATAGAGCCAGGGAACATAGGGCTGCCCCAGATATGTCCCCCCTTTGGGAATGGCCTAAAGACACTTCAGTCAGTGGCACTGCCCCGGGGGGGTAGATTAGATCTAACAATTGTTTCTGACCTTGTTTGCACAGAAGTAGACTAGACGTATAGTCTCATAATCATAAATATTCATTTGAGTTTGAGCAAGTAAGTCGAAATCCCTATTTTGGTCAAAAGAAAAGTATAGGCTATACTGCCTACTTTGTACAGAGGTCCTCTTGGGGACAAAACCAGAGTGTGCATTCTTCATCACTACATAAAAAACAAAGTGGCTATTCGGACTCGAGTCCGAATATGAAAAAATGTTATTCGGACTTGATTCTTGTCCAGCATGACATCACTTCCGACTTCCTGTGACTCGTGACTCCGGCTTCCTGTCCTGCCTCACTCGTGACTCGCCTCAGGCTGGGTAGAGACCGGGATCACTTCGGGCAAAATGGCGTTAAATTGTGCAGGAGCCGAGTTTTTATCGTATGATGAATTTGAGGCCGGCCTGAAAAGTTATAGCTCTTCTAATAAATGTTTATTTGTCAAGAGGTCATCAGAAGCAATTAAAGATGGCTCGTTAGCGTGTGTCGGGGTCGGATGGGCGGCCTGCACACGTGTAGCTGAGTGCGTGTCGGGGAGGGGGGTGGGGGGGTACTATCGGTCCGGACGTTGAACGTCGCATACGCGTCAGTCTTTTTTCCAACGGCAACTGATCATTACAATAATAAGCTAGTCTTGACGTAGATCTACGTAATGAATTGTGCGCTGGTCTATGGAATCAAAAGTTGCCGTATGCTCAGCTCTACACAGCAACACAACTTTTTCTTGGTAAACAATCGAGATGATACAGGCTTGTGTATTTGAAGGAATCGGTCTTTTTTTTTTTTACACAGCTCATAATATGCAGGTGCCAGGTGGTCTGCTAATCTTCAATTTTACCTTTTTCTACAACAAAGAAAGTGGGAAACATGGGGGGGTGGGGGGTGTATCAATGAGGCGGCGGGCATCGGATTGGCAGAAAAGGTGTGGGGGAAACTAAAAAATGGCAGAAAATTGGAAGCACTGAACGTTAGATCTATAGAACGAAGACACTTCCTTTTTTCTGGACCGGAGTCCGAATAACATTTTTTCATATTCGGACTTGTCCGAATAAGACATTTTTTTATTCGGACTCGAGTCCGAATATGAAAAAATGTTATTCGGACTCGAGTTCGAATAAAGACAGCCCATAAAAAAACTAGACTAGCCCTAGTCTACAAAGTAGTGATGGACAGGTATCGATTCTAGGTATCCATACCTAGATACCTATAGGTATCGGTATCTGTACAGATACCTGCTCTAAACATCGAACCTATACGTTATTTATCCCAGGGCTGCCAAAGCAAGTGACTTAATGGGCCTTGAGAATTTTTTGTTTATCAAAACTGATAAGTTTTCTTGGGGGAGGGGGGGGGGGGGGCAAGCGTTTTAAATCAATCAAGTGATTTTTTAACAAAAAGAGAAGTTTTTCATGAACGAAGCGACTATTCTGACTCGAGTCCGAATATGAAAAAATGTTATTCGGACTCTTGATTCTTGTCCAGCATGACATCACTTCCGACTTCCTGTGACTCGTGACTCCAGCTTCCTGTCCTGCCTCACTCGTGACTCGCCTCAGGCTGGGTAGAGACCGGGATCACTTCGGGCAAAATGGCGTTAAATTGTGCAGGAGGAGCCGAGTTTTTATTTTATGATGAATTTGAGGCCGGCCTGAAAAGTTATAGCGCTTCTAATAAATGTTTATTTGTCAAGAGGTCATCAGAAGCAATTAAAGATGGCTCGTTAGCGTGTGTCGAGGTCGGATGGGCGGCCTGCACACGTGTGGCTGTGTGTGCGTGTCGGGGAGGGGGGGGGCATTATCGGTCCGGGTGTTGAACGTCGCATACGCGTCAGTCCCCCCCCCCCCCCCCAGCAACTGTTCATTATTACAATAATAAGGCTAGTCTTGACGTAGATCTACGTATGAATTGTGCGCTGGTCTATAGAATCAAAAGTTGCCGTATGCTCAGCTCTAGGCTACACAGCAACACAACTTTTTCTTGGTAAACAATCAAGATGACACAGGCTTGTGTATTTGAAGGAATCGGTCTTTTTTTTTTTACACAGCTCATAATATGCAGGTGCCAGGTGGTCTGCTAATCTTCAATTTTACCTTTTTCTACAACAAAAAAAGTGGGAAACATGGGGGGTGGGGGCGTATCCATGAGGCGGCGGGCATCGGATCGGCAGATAAGATGTGGGGAAACTAAAAAATGGCGGATAATTGGAAGCACTGAACGTTAGATATATAGAACGAAGACACTTCGTTTTTGCCGGACCCGTGTCCGAATAACATTTTATCATATTCGGACTTGAGTCCGAATAAGAAATTTTTTAATTCAGACTCGAGTCCGAATATGATAAAATGTTATTCGGACTCGAGTCCGAATAATGACGGCCTTTCATGAAATCTATCCAGTGATTTTGCAAAATCCTCACTGGCAACCCTGATTCATCCTCATTTTAGTTAGTTTTAGTAGAGGTTTTACGGCGCTCGCAACTGCATATGGTCATATGAACGCCAGAAGATTAGAGGTGTTACAAGAGAGTAACAAACATAAAAAAGAAGAAGGGGAGATAAGGACGATAGATGTTTCATAGGAAAGAAGAAGCAAACCACACCAGAGCGCCCGCCAACCACCCACTTATCCTCATTGGTTTAATTTAAAGTTGATAAAATTCTGGTAAATTGAATTGCCTTTTTAGAACTCTTGTGTTTTTATTTTCCAATACTAACATTTTCTGCAAAGTTGACTTTCCTCCCGTACTTCACTTAGTTTTTGTTTTTATTCTCATATTTTGGTATATATTTCTCTCTCTCTCCTTTACAAATAATTTTTGTTTGAGTCTCAGCTAAATAGTCACAACTTGTCTCGACACGATTACCTAATACTTGGAAAAGTATAGTTGTATTTTTGTCTTTACTTATTACCCCCGGCATAGGTTACTAAATTGTGGTATCGGCCCATCACTACTACCAAAGAGTCTACATAACAAGAGTGGCCACTTCTCTCTTTGAGCCAATTAAAAAAGTGTCCTCAAAATCGCACCTTTAGCGAACAGAGTTATCCTACTTGAGTTTAAAAAATCAAAGTGAAACCAGCAAGATTTTGAATGAATTTCGGAAGAACGCTTTTTTAAAATGGTTACGCTGACAAAAAACCTCTTCCGGAGGAAAGGGTGATTGTTTTCTTCGTTTAATTTGACTTTAGAATGAAAGGCGAGAGGTCATTAAAGTTTTTAAAAACTAAAACTTCGTACTGAACGAACCCGAACTGCTGATGAACAGCAGTCGATCTGTGCACGCAAGGAGGTGCTATTCCTATTCTTCATCTGGAAAAACGAAAGAGAGCTTCAAAACAGACTGCAGCGCCATCTGAAGCAAAGAGCATACTTCCTGCGGACACTTTTTTGGCTGAGTGGCCCATCTTGTTATTTACTATCTTTGCTACTACCAAAGAGTCTACATAACAAGAGGGGCCACTTCTCTCTTTGAGCCAATTAAAAAAGCGTCCTAAAAATTCGGTGGCGCCCTCTTCGCAAAAGCGCACCCTTTGCGAACAGAGTTACCCTACTTGAGTCAAAGATAGTACAAGACAAGATGGGCCACTTCTCTCTTTGAGCCAATTAAAAAAGTGTCCTCAAAATTTGGTTGCGCCCTCTTCACAAAAGCGCACTCTTTGCGAACAGAGTTACCCTATTTGAGTTTTAAAAAATCAAAGTGAAACTAGCAAGTTTTGGGACAAATTTCGGAAAAACACTTTTTAAAAATGGTTACGCTGACAAAAAACCTCTTCCGGAGGAAAAGGAGATGGTTTTCTTCGTTTAATTTGACTTTAGAATGAAGGGCGAGAGGTCATTAAAATAAAAAAATAAATAAAACTCCGCACTGAACGTACCCGAACTGCTGATGAACAGCAGTCGATCTGCGCACGCAAGGAGGTGCTATTCCTATTCTTCTTCTGGAAAAACGAAAGAGAGCTTCAAAACAGACTGCAGCGCCATCTGAAGCAAAGAGCATACTTCCTGCGGACACTTTTTAGGCTGAGTGGCCCATCTTGTCTTGTACTATCTTTGCTTGAGTTTAAAAAATCAAAGTGAAACTAGCAAGTTTTTGAATAAATTTCGGAAGAACGCTTTTTTCAAAGGGAGTGTATACAGACCCGGTAACCGGGAACAAAGTCACAAAGTATACAGACCCGGTAAGGGAGCTCTTTTGTGATTTCGGAGAGTTTCAGCGCCCTCTTGGCTCAGGGTAGACCTAGGTTCTTCGAGATCTATGGTCTAGATCTAGATCTAGGCAGACAGACTTAAATCTTTGATCCAGTTTCGCGGCTAGCCTAGATCTAAATGAAGATTGCAGATGTCTTTTCGATGAACGATCGTTTTTCCTCCGTTTTGGAGTTGGAGGAATCACAATTTGAAGAAAAGAACAAGTTACAATGTCATAATTTCAATCGAGCAGTCCCCCCCCCCCCCTCTCTCTCTCTCTCTCTCCTCTGTGTATCGCTCGCCTTCTCTTTTTCTTTGTTTGTCCCTGTCTTTCTTTGTCCCCACCTATTTCCCACTCTTTCTCTCGTTCCCTCCTGCCAACTGGGGCATGTCATATACATTTTGCTAGCACCCCCCCCCCCCTCCTCTCTTTCTCTCTCTCTCACACACACACACTAGATTTCTACCGGGTCTGGAGGCTGAAACTTCCCGAAATCACAAAAGAGTTCCCCTACCGGGTCTGTATACTTTGTGACTTTGTTCCCGGTTACCGGGTCTGTATACACTTCGTTTTTTAAATGGTTACGCTGACCAAAAACGTCTTCCGGAGGAAAGGGTGATTGTTTTCTTCGTTTAATTTGACTTTAGAATGAAAGGCGAGAGGTCATTAAAATAGAAAAAACCTAAAACTCCACACTGAACGAACCCGAACTGCTGATGAACAACAATTGAACAGCAGTCGATCTGCGCACGCAAGGAGGTGCTATTCCTATTCTTCTTCTGAAAAAAACGAAGTCGAAAGAGAGCTTCAAATTAGACTGCAGCGCCATCTGAAGCAAAGAGCGAACTTCCTGCGGACACTTTTTTGGCTGAGTGGCCCATCTTGTTATGTACTATCTTTGCTACTAGATTCCACAAAGCAACAAGTTATTAATGGGGAAAATTTGTTGGTCAGTCGAAAAGAGGACACAAACAAACAAACAAATTTTTTTTAAAATTTTTAAATTCCACGACCGGGATTCGAACCCACGTTCACAAAATAAAAGTTTGGCTTCAAGCGCAGACGCGCTCTCCATTCGGCAATCAGAACTTCGAACAACAAAGCGTAGATTAAGCTTTATAATTTTACACACAGCGACACGCGTTTTATTTAGCACTGGCGCTAATCGCAACGTGGTGTTGCAAATAGGCACTTCCAAGATGCTAGAACTAGATCTAGAATACCAGTTGCACACTTACTCCATTTCTAATTCTTTCTGCTCAATGACCATTCCAAATAGGCTAAAACAGCATCTGGACATGGATGGCTGGGTGATCTTATACTTTAGCACGTTAAATTCTTCAATTGAGGACTTCCGAAACGAGCGACCACTATCAGATCTGGATCAAAATTCTATGTCATCAAGATTATACTCAATGGCTTCCAAAATCATGATGGAAGACTGAATACCACTGTTATATGATCTGTTCATGACAAAATTACGGTAGTTTGCACATTTTTAGGACCAGTTCAAAGTTTTGAAGGTCTGAGTTGGGGATTAGATTCTAGAATCTAGATCTAGATCTATCTAGATCTATAGGTCGTTAAGCCACAGCTGCCCACGGTTAGAAAAATCCTGCTCCATCAGTTCTCGGTATTTCGATTTGAAATTTTGCAAAATAAAGTGAAATGACCTGGACGTTACAAAAACTATTTTTCTAAAAGCGTAGTTGGTTTACCGCAAAAGATAGCTTATTTGGGCTTTGTATTTACCTCGAACCCCAGTGGAAACAAAAAATCATGTATTTACAGCACGCTGACATGCTGGTCATTTTTTACCACTTTTTCAACACAGAAAGTCCGGTGTTATTGACGAACTGAAAACAGCTCACTCACAAATCTCTTGAAAACGCACTGTCATAATAATCTAAAGGCGTGTACTCTATCGAAACATAAAAGTGGGGCCTAGGCGAGACGACGAGTGAATTTCGCCGACGGAAATCATACGGATCGCGGAGAGTGTTGAGAGTTGAGCGCTGCGTCTTGTGTTGCCTAAAAGTAGAAAAGGATCAATTCGTGCATGAATCAGGGCAGACGAGACTTTTTTTGAGTTGTGAAAATGTCTTCGAAATGTGCAAAGCCCCTTAAGAGTAAATATTTCACCGCACAGACTGTTGTGCAACATGTATATATAATACACACTTTTGTGCGGAAGCCAATCGCGGATACATACTGTTCCATTGCAAATCCAAAGAAACGAGTTGTTCATGCTTTTAAGAAACTTTTATCGCGGCGAACAACAAATCGCCTTCTTCAAAGCAGTGTAAAGTCTGCAAATGAACCCCAAAGACCCATTGTTGATAGGCCACGGAAAGTTGATGATTTTGACCGAGATGTGATAAAACATCTTATAGTAATACTTAATAGTCAGAATGTTTGAAAAACGAGAACTAGTGACCCTCCGAAAGTTGAAGAAATATGTTGAAGAAGAAATGCAAATTTCTTTGAGCAAGACAACTTTATGGAAAATTGTGAAAAGTGCAGGGTTCACGTTCAAAAAAAGACTAGGACACAATAAAGGCATCCTATGCGAATGATCGGACCTCCTTGCCTCAAGGAGCAGAATATCTACGACAAGTCAGAGAAAAGAGAAAGGAGGGTTTCGACATAGTTTACATTGATCAAACCTGGGTTAACGCTCACCATACTAAAGAGCAAGAGTGGCAGTCGATAGACGCTACTATGGGTCGGCACGTCCCTTCCAGCAAGGGTCAGCGATTAATCATCGCTCATGCTGGAAGCAGCAATGTGGGTTTTGTTTCCGATGCCGCTCTTA
>NW_004797401.1:1262880-1264648 GCF_000002075.1 Aplysia californica
TTGTATCCCTTTCAGCCTGGGTTGGCCTTGGCAGGTAGCGCCGGAGCCAGCCTCTTATGAATGTTAATGATCTATTGTGTTGCTGGGGGCATAAAAAACACTTTCATTCAATTTTTAAAAAGGAAAACAACTTAACTGTGAAAACTGCGGTCCACTGCAGCATCATATCGGTTCTTACACTCAGATACAACACATATGCAAGGCATTTTTACTAATTGACTTGCCTAATCTCAAGGACCTCGGAATAAAACCTTTTTTCCTGTCTAGATTTCAGTGCGTGAGTCGGGTTTAGAACTTTTAATCTCCTTGAGGCAGAGTCACCTAGATCGCTTACGGTGAAGAGGAATATTTTCCCCATTTTGCCTGCGGATGGTAAAGAATGCCCTACTTGTATTTTAACTTATAATGGGTCAAATATATTAGCTACAAAGGTATCGATTTGTATCCAACACGCTTCTAAACTGGTATTTCTCTTCTTTTCAGATAAATGCTACATAAAGAATGAGAAAATCATGTCAGTATAACACTTATTTTTTACTCCAAAACTTCTTTTTTATACGAGAACAATGTGTCAGTCTTGTGAGAGTGCTTGCTTATACACATGTATAGAAAAAGGCGCAAAAACCCTCTCATCTCATAAACCAGTCTCCGTGAAACGCTGTGAAAGCAAGGTCTGAAAGTGGGGAGGGCTTGATAAATGTGTGATCTCTATGAATCCACTCAGTGGACAAATGTCTCGTGGAACTACATTATTTCATGCACCTTCTGATTTTTTCACAATAGTGGCATGGCGCCATTGGTGCAACTGGTGCAAGCGCTCCACCTAACCCTAGCCATCACCCCCACCCCCTTTTCTAATTATTTTAAATCAGTCAGTGCTCTAGATCTACATTAGACCTACTACATCCTTGCGATCCGTCACCCGCTGGCTGCGCCAGTGATGAGACGGACAGCGAGGATGGTTTATGCTCGTCGCACCGTTTGCGGTAGTGTCTGCTGGGAGCAAGCAAAATCTTTGCACCAAAGTTATTTTTGTCACTGTAGTGAAATCTAAGTATCGTTCTTTTCGCACAAGAAGAAAGGTGCATGAAACTGCTCTTCGCAGCACCAATTTGGTGCAAGCTAAAAATTTGATCCAAGTTTCCGCTAGCCGCTAGCCTATCTACCACGCTAGAGTCTACAGTAACTCAATGAAGAACGGGTATCGAAGCTGGTGTCTCCCTCTATTGTGTAGCAAGTCCTGATGCTGCACGAAGTAATTACAAATGTAGAAATCTTTAAATCTTCTCAGATTGTGAGCATAGTGAGTTGTTAGTATTGTTTCATTTTATTGCAACTTCTATGCAATTTAATTTAGAAACAGTTGTAAATATCGATACGGGATATCCTGTAGATTCTTACTGACTTTCTCTAGAAATCTTAATAGTAGCTACTAAGCCTATGGCCCAATTTGCCCACCTTCCAATTATGCACCACCTTGTCTGCAACCCACGCGACGCCACTGATATAATACTTTAAAAAGAACCAACAATCCCCCCTTCTCCCCCCAAACACCCGACTCTTAAAAAAACCCTTGAAATTTAAACCTCAACAGACGACGGCAAGACATTTATGGCGTGAAGATCCAGACATGAAGGATAGACTGTCAAAAGTTTCCTTCTCTACTTCCTCCCTCTCTGGTTCTTTTGCAATGTAATGTTCAAGATAAGATAAGGTAAGATAAAATGATGCTTTGCTGTCCCAATATATATGTATGTATATATATATA
>NW_004797401.1:1268134-1272904 GCF_000002075.1 Aplysia californica
GGGGTCAGTTGGGACTTCGAAGTTTTTGTTCTGTTTTGTATTGTCTTTGGATAAATGAACGAGTTTGTGTTTGTCTCGGTGCCACATTTCGCCCGATTCTTCTACCTTTAGTTAGCGTGACTCAGCAGCCCGCCGGAGCTCCCCGGCTCGGGGTCATGGGGTTAATGAGCCCTGAAGCGACTTTGCCGCTGTCGGTTAAGAAATTCGCAATTTTGTCTACATTTGAAACGATACAACTTCTTCCCCATTCCACACAGCAAACCACTACACTGATGTAGGCTACTAAAAACTCAATGTCTTAAGATTTATTCTGCGTTAGAATTGTTATTTTCTGTGCCTTAGTTTTTGTTCTAGACAAGTGTTTGCAGAGGACCCAATTTGTCCTATTTTAGTTACATAGTTATGAATAAATTATTGTAGTTTATTTTAAAATAGCACGACAGATCTCTCCAAAATCTGTGTTAAACTGACTACGAATATCATGTCTTTTGCCTTGAAAAATCTTAAATCTGCGCATGTAGTACATGTGCAATAGTCAAATTATAAGAGAAGAAAGATGCACATCTGCATTTTTTAACATTCAAGTCTCTGACCAAAATTTGAGTTATTGAAAGCATATTGAAAGCATATGAGTCGCTGCAACTGCCATAAGAGCCAATGTCAACTGATATAAAACAGTACATGTAACAAAGATAGACTAGAATCGAGCCAAATAGGTTAAGCAGTACGTCTTGAAACATAAACTCAATATGGCAAAACGAACTGAGTTTCAAGAACATTCTGTATGGGATTTGAACCGTAGCTATCAACTCTGTTTCGCAGTCCAGCATGATGTCAGTTGAGCTAACGAAGTGCCTCCCCCTCCCCCTCCCCCAAAAGCAACGAAAAAGACAATAAACAAACAAACAACAATTACAAAACAAAGATGAAAACAAACAAACAGACAAAGGAACAAACAGCAACAAGCAAACCCAAACAAAGTTGACAAATGTGTACCCCGCAAAAATCAAACACTAACAAAGTTGACAAATGCTTCCCCGCTGACGTTCCTTCTCAACTAGAAAAAAAAATTGTTTTCTTTTTCCCAATCCCCAAACAGGATGGGTTCCTTAGTCCGTTCCCCCAAATAATAATAATAATAATAATAATAATAATAATAATAATAATAATAATAATAATAATAATAATAATAATAATAATGATAATGATAATGATAATAATAACAATAATAATAATCATCATCATCATCATCATCATCATCATAAATAAATAGCATTTGAATAGCGCATGTCCCCACTCGAAAGCAAGCTCTATGCGCTTTACACTATATTATTACCCCAGCAGACCATAGAACACTCCGGGAAATTCTCAGCTTCCCTGGAAGCATACAGTGCAAGCAGCTGCTTAAGCGCTCAAACACTAACAAACTGACAAGATCTTTCACTGTCTATAGCTGGGTACCCATACTCCTTCTAACACCCTTTGCTTATCGATTTTAGACCTCCAAGGGATCTTTAACGTGCGCAACTTGCTCCGCGATTTTTAGCCCTTGTCCTGTCCGAGAAGGCTCGGTGTAGATCTTTCCAACCAGAAGATCAGGGGCGTGGCTGAAAGACGGCAGTAAAAAGGAGCCGAGGAGTAGCAGTAGAAAGGTTGCAGAAAGAGTCAGGAGCCCAGAGGAGGGGCAAAGGAGATGTTGGGTGGGGGGCAGAAAGTGGAGACGAAAGCAGACGACAGAACATTGCTTGAGAGCAGGAAAGGAGGTGAAAGGAGACAATTTAGAGTAGAAAAAGGAGAGGCGAAAACCTTAACCTCTAGGCTACGAGAGCCCACTGTCCGTCTCCGATAGGATCGAGCCTAGGTTATTTTAGTAACGAAGATAGACTAGAATCGAGCCAAATAGGTTAAGCAGTACGTCTTGAAACAAAAACTCAATATGACATTTATTAAGGGAACTGAGTTTCAAGAAAATTCTGTATGGGATTTGAACCGTAGCTAGCATCAACTCCGTTTCGCAGTCCAGCATGATGTCAGTTGAGCTAACGAAGTGCCTCCCTTTCCCCCTCCCCCCTCCCCCCAAAAGCAACAAAAAAGACAAAAAACAAACAAACAACATTTACAAAACAAAGATGAAAACAAACAAATAAAACAAAGGAACAAACAGCAACAAGCAAACCCAAACAAAGTTGACAAATGTGTACCCCGCAAAAAACAAACACAAACAAAGTTGACAAATGTGTACCCCGCAAAAATCAAACACAAACAAAGTTGACAAATTCTTCCCCTCAGACGTTCCTTCTCAACTAGAAAAAAAAATTTGTTTTCTTTTTCCCAATCCCCAAACAGGATGTGCTCCTTAGTCGGTTCCCCCTAATCACCCACGACTCCCTCTAACACTCCCCTCCCCCCCAAAAAATCACCCATGACTCCTTCTAACACTCCCCCCCCCCCCCCAATTACCCACGAATCCTTTTAACACCCCCCTCCCCCCCCCCCCCCCCAAAAAATGAAAATAATGTGTGATCCAGAAAAAACTACAACTTTTTTGTTAATATTTACCTCCACACTGAAGTTTTTTGCGTTTCAAATTTGTACACGACATTTGGAAGTCAAAAGGAATTTGTCTGATAATCATTTTAAGATAAATCCACAGAATTGTTTTGTTCAACATAGCACGTAAAAAAAACCGACCCGTCTTCAGCTGTGTCCCCATTTTATCAGCATTAGGCCTGCCACTAAATCCCAACGATTGCGTAATATTGCAAACTACAATTGTCTAACAGACCAACAGAAGTTTGCAGATTTTTCTCGTTTCCTTTGCCTGTTGAGATCATGGTTAAGATTAGTAAAGAGCAGAGAGCTTTTTTTATTGAACATTTCCTCACCACCAACTCACTTCGTAAGTTTCACACAAGGTACGGAGATAATGTTTAAGTGCCCTCGATGCCTTCTTTGGTGTCAAGGGTGGAAATGGTCCATCGGTTAGGACCTGTAGAGAATTTTTAAAAATAAAAATTCCCGGACAAAATGACCACTTCAGGTTAAACACACACCGGTCTCACCCCTTTAAACGCCACCGGGTTGCAGAATTCAGTGGATGAGCCCCATAAGACGTCTGTCCGTTGACGTTGTCAGCAGCAATGACTTTCCTACATCTCAACGGTCCGCATTCTCAAGGCAGATCTTCATCTACGATTGTACTATTTCCTGTTCGCGAAGATATTAGAGGATAGCAATGTGTTCATGAATCCTCAATCGTCTTGAAAAACGTGAACATTTCTTCTATGACATAATTTGATTCCTTGGCAAAGCCCATATTCACCTTTCAGGTTACATCAACTCCATAAATGCTGTCTTTTTTTTCTCTAGAAACAGCTCAACGCTGGTGTAAGGTGTACAGTGTGTGTGGCTTTGAGCATTCACGGTTGAGTGGATCCTTGAGTTTGGCCACCACCGAACATTACGAACCCTCGTGTTCAAATGTGTTGAGTCCAAGGGAGGACATACACCTAATTATATAAGACCATTGCTTTTCGGAATTCCAAAAAAATATTTAAAAATACACTCTGTAGGAGGAAAGAAAGATTGTTCAAAGGTTACAGGGATGGACATATGTGTGTGTGTGTGTGTGTGTGTGTGTGTGTGTGTGTGTGTGTGTGTGTGTATGTGCGTGTGTGTGTGGTTCCGTTCCTTGGCAGGGTGACGCGAGTTGCTGCTGAGAAAAACTAAAGAGACATGAACATGCCTCATGACAAGAACTAAACAGCTTTTCCTGCAAGCAGCCCCAATGCAGTATTTTTCGAAATTCATATCACACCAGTGGAGCACTCATAGCGTTAGTGAGCTAGATAGGAAGCGCTTTAGTCTGTCCCCGTCATAGATGTACACTATAGGTTTAAAAGGAGTTATCTCTATGGTCCCTGTAAGATTATGCGATTGAGCGGCCGCGTTTTTTCGCATAATTCAGCAACATTTGCATAATTTCGGATTCCCCGCGTTTTTTCCTTTTATTCTATTTTTTTCACAAAACAATTAATGAACGCCTCGCCATGTGACTAGAGGGACGGAATCACCGTAATAAGTCTCATTTAAGTGACAAGCTGGTCATTTCCCTTGTTAGAAAGAAGAGCTTGGTTATGGGTTGGAATTTTGTTCCTTGAGCATGTTCAATTTTTCAATCCATCAAAAGTTTTGGTTCTCATGTCTGCTGATGTTTCCTGTTAGACAGGTGTGCGTGGTTTTTAGTGATGTGCCAGCATCAGAGGTCCAAATGTCATTTTTGCTTTTTCTTTTTTTTTCTTTTTTTTTAAAATACATTTTTCTAGATCTAGATCTAGATCTAGATCTAGATCTACAGCTGAAAGTTACAGAGATTATATTTTTGGGTTGGGGTTTTTTTTCTGACTAACGTGTATTGTTTTCTTTCCAAATACACAACAAATTACTGGTACTGATATGTTATGTTTTCAATTTTTCTGTACATAAAACATGAAAATCATGAAATTTCTTGCTGAAAAAGTGCAAAACATGTCGCGAATGGTGTTACGGTAACTTGAATAATTTTTGCTAAATTTTGCTTTTTTGGGGGGCATAATTTGGCCTTCTAAATTTGCATAATTCTACGGGGACAGTTAAGTAAAGGAAAGAAAAAAAATAGGGAGAGAAGGGTACTAAATTCTATCCATTTCCCTCTCACTTTTCCCCCCTGTCTCTTTTTATTACTCATCTCTCTATCCCCCCCCCCTCTTTCTATTTCTGTCTGTCCGTCCG
>NW_004797401.1:1273004-1289645 GCF_000002075.1 Aplysia californica
AGAAGAAGAGGGAGAGATACACTAAAGGACAGACAAACATACAGACACAAACACATGTACACATACGCACACTGACGTTACTTATTGCAAATTTTCACAAAATATTACAAACCAACGCAGTTGATTATACACGTAGCTTCAGTAGATAGTATTAATCCTTTGCTCGACAAACACTGAAGAATCTCAATGGATTAAACTTTCAACTAGCCCTAATTGCGTCAAAAGTGACTCAAAACACATAGAAATGTGATGGGTTGCCTACTCACGTTGACTTGTACTCTGCATGCGCGCGGCTGTGTTGACAGTGTCGCCAAAGAGTAAATACCTGGGCATCTTTATACCTACTATACCTGCAGCAACTGGACCTGGTTGGGAGGGGGGTGGGAGAAAGTGTTACATTGCAACGTGTAAGGAATCAGTATATTGAGTACGGTCGATTAAGGGTTTTGGGGATGGAGAGAGAGAGAGAGAGAGAGAGAGAGAGAGAGAGAGAGAGAGAGAGAGAGAGAGAGAGATCTGGTGTTATCTCGGTATGTGTTACTGGACGATTTTATGTATTTCCGTATATATATATATATTACTGATCAAGTTCGGAAACCGAATATTGCTGACGGTAGACATGTTCACCTGATGTTGAAAGCTAAACTTAGGTGGTGGTTAATTGGGCCGAAACTTCCTCAAGTTCTCTCTATAAAATTTTAAAAGCTTTTGAAAAAGGATCCCAAAATAAGCCAGCATTTGCCATTGTAGTTTGGCACAGGCATCTGAATTGCTTTGGGGGCCGAAAATCTTGGACGTTGGACTTGACAGATTCGCTGCTTAGAATGCGAGGTTCACTGTTTCTATTTTTCTTGTTCACAATCCGTATCCATTCCACACTAGATCTAGTGGTTATATTTTTTTCAATGCAGTTCAATACTTGCAATATTGTTGACTAGCAAAAGGTACTGTTTTTTTTATTCCACAACAAATGTGTTCCTCACCGAGTCAACAATGAGTAAACATCCAAAATGCAACATACAAATATAATAGACCATTTACAAAAAGCTAGCTATATTACCAAAAATATGATTGACCATGCTTGTCTGACAGTCCCACTCCTGCTGGACATCCTACTTTTACTACCGCTGTCCAGGCTTTAGGACGCTCTTTCGTCTAAAAAGTTTCAGCGAGTACGGAGATACTCAATGAAATCATCTTTCTGATACGGAATCGAACTCGCGTCTTCGGCTTGCAATGCAAAATGCTTTGCTATTCAATACACATTATGCACAAGTGACCGGACCTGAATCGGATTTTAAGTTTAAACTGTCGGCGTTATCGGGTATTTTACCATTCATCTACCTCAGCCAACAGAAGTGGGGCTTCTTGTTTGGTTTCAGTGATGCCACTGTCTAGAGTCAAAGCCGGTTACTATTGGGTTGAAGTTCAAGTTCAAGATGAAAGCAATAATATAAATTTTAGGAAGAAAAAATACACCTCAAATTTTATCCTGAAAATTCCACTTGTTGAGAAATGTACTTCAGTGTTTAGAAGTGTTTCTCTTTTATCGCTTTATTATTCTGAATAAAGTATGGCTATGATTGCATTGTCTCGAGCTTTGAGGTAACTTTGTTCCCCTTTCCTTGTGCTATTCTCTAGAAATAAAAGGTATCATCTCATCATTCCAAACTGTATTTTTATTTCATGTTACATAGTTCTATTACAAACTGGGTGATCGGTAATAGTGCAGTGGTAGATACTGAAAAAGACGAACTTTGCATTGATCTGCGAACGCATTTTTTTTTCTTTCTGGTTGCGTCTTTTTGCGTTTTCTTTAAATCGCGATATTTTTAGGGGTATGGCATTTCAGTGCAGCAAGATTTCGGAGGCTGTTTATAGGAATCCTTTGAAAATTGGCCTCAGTGTGAGCAATTGGCGTACATGTAGTTGGAACCTGTTAGATGCTTGTTTTTAAATTTATGGAATATTTTTCCTATTACTACGTATGCCTCAGAGAGGGTGATTTTAAGGAAAATTTATGTGTTCTAGCAAGTCATGTATTAAAATCCGGGATATCTCGCTTATTATGATATCAAAAAAATCCTCTAACAGGTTGCAACTACCTATACTGAGTTTACTTAGTGAAAATATTAACTCTGTAGCTTTATAGATAAGAAAATTACGCCAGCACTAAAATAACGCTTTAGAGGGGGTCTTAACACCCTAAAGTGTAAAGATTTGCCCGGAGCGCAGAAGTAGAGTCCATCTGACTACCTGAATAACGTACAAACCCCCAAAGTCATATATATATATATATATATATATATATATATATATATATATATATATATATATATATATATATATATATATATATATATATATAATATTGTCCTTAAATGATTGCTAAGTCTGTGCATAACGGATTTTGTAAAGCATGTCTTCCCTTAAAGCAAAAATAAAATGAAAACAAAAACACCAAAAACAAACAAAACAAATAAACAAACACGCACACAGACTCTTGATGGGAGTCGTTTTAGGAAGCATACATGTACGTGTGTGTATCAGTAGTGTAAAAATGGAGAGGAAAAAAACCCAGAAACAGAAACAAAAAACAACCAAACAAATAACAACACAGTGGCACACGAATTTTTACTTGGTATCATTTCATAGAACAAAGAAATACAATATTATGTACATGTGTGTATCGATTTTTAAAAAGATCACTGGAAGATAAAAAAAAAAAAAAAACTCACACAGAACAATCAGAACCAAACATACGCGGCTCTCGAGGTCTGGAGGTACGCGTTGGCTTCACATTCAATAGGCTCCAGGTTCGAAACCTAACAGCGACGGAAACATTAAATTTTTTCTCTAAAATGTTCTTTATTTACCTCCTTTCCTTTTCTCTAGACATGTTCTGTCGTCCGCTTTCATCTCCACTTTCTCGCTCTAACCCGGCTCACCCCCGGCCAGTGGGCTCCTCTCTCCTTTGCTCCGGAGTATTTCTATAAGTAGGGCCTACTGCTTCTCCTATCTCCTTCTTACTGCTCTCTTTCAGCCACACAACCCCGATCTTAGGGTAGGAGTGACCGAACATTAAATTTCGCTTTCTCGAAAGGGCAAAAAATGTGCAAGCTGCGCACTTTAAGTTTTCTTGGTGGTTCTTAAATCGATAAAAGAGTAGGCTTTGGCCGCCACAAAGGCAAAATTCAAAATTTATTCATACCACCAAACCTGACAATACTCTAGTCAGTATAAAAACATAAGAGTACCTTCGAAATCTGAACGTGGCTGCCTGAAAGCAAGGGGCGGTACGAAATATGAAAAGCGGTCACATACGTAAAAATCAGTTGTACTGCAGGTTGAAGAACTAGCAGTTGACTACCTCTCTAAGATCTAGAAGAAGAAGAAGAAGAAGAAGAAGAAGAAGAAGAAGAAGAAGAAGAAGAAGAAGAAGAAGAAGAAGAAGAAGAAGAAGAAGAAGAAGGAGGAGGAGGAGGAGGAGGAGGAGGAGGAGGAGGAGGAGGAGGAGGAGGAGGATGAGGAGGAGGATGAGGAGGAGAAGAAGAAGAAGAAGAGGAGGAGGAGGAGGAGGAGGAGGAGGAGGAGAAGAAGAAGAAAAAGAAGATCAAACATCAGAACAACGTAATTATCCTGAGCATAGATCAGTCAGAGGTTCCAGGTGCCAAGCGTGAGCTTGACATTGTGTTTACTTTTAACAGGGTAACAGTAACAGTGTCCCAGAATTAAGACCAAACAATACTTCTTCCTTTGCAGAATCAACCACAGATGGCAGTATCTATCGTTTTCTCAATGAGCCTAGGAGAAAAGCATCTTTAGTTGGTGACAGAACATGATGAGTTATTGGAGTACGATCTTTTTTTTTAGGGAGGGGGGGGGGGGGTCACAACATTTTTGCTTGGAGTACTTGCCATAGGGAAAGGTTGAGCGTTCTGCAGCGTTTGGAGTAAATAAAAGCTCAACTAACAAAGAAGAGTTGGATTTCTTACAGCCAGTCACCAGATGTAAGGTGAGTATGTTTTACTGTACCGTGGCGTCCAAAAGAAACTTGAAAATGTAATCACCCTATCATTGTGTTAAAGCTTTGCACTACCCACTCATGCAGCAAACCATTTTAAAGCAAAATAAATTCTGCATCTTCTGACACAATAACATTTCACCTATATTAAGAGATGCTCGAGATATGGTCATTTAAAATTGACCTAAAAAATCAGGCTGGGCAAAACTGTGCGAAATAATAAAAACGTAAAAGTATGTTCGCGCGTGTATTGGGGTTCATCAACGTTGGTGGAATGGAGTGTATTGAATATCAAATGAAAAGAGAACATTATTGTCTCTGCAATGAACAAATCTTCTGATAATATTTTTAAACAGGTTAGAAAACAGATCAGTCACAAATACCATGTTAAACTTAGACTTAACATTGCACGTGCTCATTAGTATGATTTTGGTTTTTTTTTAGGAGCAACTGGTTTTCTTGTAGAGCACAAACCCAGGGGCGAAGGCTGACTTGTTTGACAGGGTAATCAAAGTGGAACGGGATCAGATATGGCCTGTAGATATCACACATGAATCTTACTCGAGGCGGCGACTCTGAGTTGTGAATGAAAACAAATCCGGAATTCATATGTATGTTCAACCGCCAAAATAATAGGGAAAGTATCTTATCGTATTAAATATCAATGCCAACTAAAATTAAATTTAACTTTAGATGTGAATACACAAACACAAGCAAAGAAGCAGAGATGTCAGTACTAGATCTATATATTATAGATCTACCAATGAGTCTAACTCTTTGGTAGAACATGACAATTATCAGTTTTTAAATTTCACATTTGGCTGTTTTTGTCTAGCCCTTCGCGGCCAGGAGCCGGTGTCATAATCGAGGTCACGATCTGATTATAGGACGGTAAAAAGTAGAAGAAAAAAAACCCCAAGCACTTGCAGCAGTCAAGAGATTACTAGGAGTTAGTTCCCCTCACATCTGTGAGGTAGACTCGACCAGTGTTAGTTAGCTTACATAATGAGGGCTTCTGATTGCTTATAACTGTGGCCCCAAAGGGGTGAACAGGGTATACGATGCAATGAAACAGTTTTGACTGCTATGCACATGTTCCCTTCAACTCTATTGGTAGACTCTTCCAGCCTCACTTTAAGCTTACATAATCAAAGCTTGCGACTGCTTATGGAGTGGCCCGAGAGGGGTGAGCAGGCTATTTCTGTGACCTTGAAACCGTTTTTAATGTTAGGCATATTTTTAATTGTTGATTATGAACGTCTTTTTACATTTAATTTATGAGGTTTACGTTTATGGGTGTATTTGACAGCGACAATATTTCAAAATTAGGAAGGGAAGCAGTGATTATTTGATTATATAGACGCTTCGCCACTGCACAAACCTTTTAGCACATGGCTGTGTTAGGTAGATTTTGGACTACTCATCTGTCAGTGTGAGGAGCAGAGGCCATGAAACTGACATGTTATTTTGGTGGTCTGTGATGGAATGGAAAAAAACAGTCCACATTTGAATCATCGGATGGCTTGCTTTAGTTGACTACATCGCGCAAGTGTTGGAGTGTCATGTCTTACCCTTATTTCCCTCATGCTGTCATTCAAGTAAACATCTCCGTTCATGGCAAATCACTTTCTCATTGGGCCAATATTATTACGAGACAATTCTTGGAGAACTAATTCATATCAACGTTGAAGTGGTCACCAGTAAATAGCCCGATATAAATCCTACAGGTATGTGAAGTACCATGAATCAGCAGCTGAAGAAAATCGACGTTGCTCCCAATTCGGACCCTTTGTTTGCAATCGTCTATGACCTTTGGGATGAAATGACGGATAATTGTCCAAATTTAGTAGAGCCGATATCCAAAGGATTCGTGTCCTACACAAAACCAATGGCTACTACGCAAAATAACAATGAGCATATTTAATGTTAAGTCCAAGTTTTGCGAGGTATTTGTGACTGCTCTGTTTTCTGTTTTGTTCAAAACTATGGAAATTAAATATTGTTTATGGCGGAGAAAAAAAGATTCTCCATTCATTGGATATGAAATGTGTGTCCATTTTATCAATATTGATGCTCCTCAAGAGTCAATACACGCGCGAAGACAATTTAACTTTCAGTGATTTCGTACGATTTTGCCAAGCCTGATTTTTTAAGGTCAATTTTGAGTTACTATATCTCGTGCGTTTCTTAACATAGATAAAATATAATTGTGTCAGATGATGCAGAATTTATTTAACTTTAAATTGGTATATTGCATGAGTGTTTAGTGCAAGGCTTTAACCAGATTATTGGGTGGTTATATTTTCAAGTTACCTTTGGACGCCACTGTATAATACATGTGCGAGTGCTGTTGCACCCAGTTGTCGGTCAAAGGCATATACAAATAGGTTGCCGCGAAATGGGTTAATAATATGTAAAGCCTTAAGTTACTCTCAGCGATAAATCTTATCAGATTCTTCGTTTAGTAGAATTGTCTGATTTACCACACTCCATATTCTGTTTTTACATTTCAATCTATAGTGTCCAATATTCTCTTTAAATTGGGGAGATCCCTTCTTCTTGCGCCAGATGACTCTTGCATGCATTCTGTGTGTTATTACTTAACAAACGTAAAAAATAGGCCCATTTGGACAAAAGATTGGCTTTTGAAACGCAGTTTTCTCACTCATAATGTTATGAAACAATTTTTCTGTTTGTTTTTAAACACGAAATTATTAGTGGCAAAATTCTAATGACACAAGCTCTCCCTATGCCCTCTCTTAATAATTTGTGACTGTAGTCTCTGGACTTAATCGTCCACAGACATTCGTGGGATCTTTAGGCCTCTACATCTCAATAAATGGTCTTTCGACCAAGTCACCATTCTGTACACTGTGCCACAGAGTCTACATAACAAGAGGGGCCACTCCTCTCTTTGAGCCAATTAAAAAAGTGTCCTCAAAATTCGATGGCGCCTTCTTCGCAAATGCGCACCTTCTGCGAACAGAGTTACCCTACTTGTGTTTTAAAACATCAAAGTGAAACTAGCAGGTTTTTTAAATACATTTAGGAAGAACGCTTTTTTAAAATGGTTACGCTGACAAAAAACCTGTTCCGGAGGAAAGGGTGATTGTTTTCTTCCTTTAATTTGACTTTAGAATGAAAGGCGAGAGGTCATTAGGCCTAAAATAAAAATAAAAAAACCCTTAAACTCCGCACTGAACGAACCCGATCCAAAGCCCGAACTGCTGATGAACAGCAGTCACAGAATTCCACCAGTGTCTCTGATTCCACACTTAGTGTAGTCCAAGGAGTTTAGAACTAATGGAGCCTCCTCTCTCTCTTCGCGGCGCCGCGAGCAGTACGCCGCGGTGGGAATCAAATATGGCCGCCGAGTGTGGGCTAAATCTCGAACTGTGGTGTTTCTTTTTATAGAATCTTATCGGGCTGGGCCACGTTGTGGGGGTGGGCGGGGTGGGGGAATGCACGCAAGGAAGAGGGGATGGGGCAGCGATGAAAGAGGAGGGGCGGGCCTTGGGAAAGGACGAAGGAGAATGGGAAAAATTAAATAAGAGAGAGAGAGAGAGAGAGAGAGAGAGAGAGAGAGAGAGAGAGAGAGAGAGAGAGAGAGAGAGAGAGAGAGAGAGAGAGAGAGAGTGAGAGAGAGAGAGAGAGAGAGAGAGAGAGAGAGAGAGAGAGAGAGAGAGAGAGGGAGAGAGATTGTGATCAACTGACGGGCTGACGGATAATGACAGGGACAACAAAAAATTATGTGTGTGATACGGACTGTTCAAGGTTCTTTCAGAGTTTAAAAATAAAAAAGAGATGTGTAAAATAAGAAGTAAACTTGTCCAAGTAACATAAAATTATCAAACATACCAAATAATAAAGATAATCTTTCAAGATGCTAAAATATTTAAGTATTAGAAATGGATAAAAATATACTTTAAAACTGAATTTAAGATATTATGATTGCATGATTCTAGGCGTGTGCCATAACTAACTTTATGTATAAGGAATAGCGAACACAACAGAGGGTCGATGCCAGCTTTATCTGATTGCTAACAGTATGTCTTGGTCTATAAATAATAATATTATTGATTACAATAATTTTGTTTCCTGGTTTTCACAAATTACGCGGAGCGCACAATGATTTCAAATATTTTTTAAAAAAAGAGATAAGAGCACCTTTGGAGGTGTGATCGCATGCATGAGCGTGGATGACCTTTGAAGGTTTTTTTTTGTTTGTTTGTTCAGTAAAGTATGATATGAAGAGCAGCGTTTTTAGTCCCTTATTACACTCGGGGGGGGGGGGGGGGGTTAATTTATCTTAAAGATGACTCTTGTGTATTAACATTTGTTGTTGCTTTGTTTGGTTTATTTTTTAACAGCAGAATCTTAACTGAACCGGAATTATTGATTGTGGGATTTTAGGTAAAGACTACAACAATAGAATTAAACCGAGTATAATTCTATCTAACAAGACTCAAACTCTTATCCACCCCACCCTACCCTCTCCCCTCATCTGATATGGTTTGATGTTTCTTTAACATAGAAAATATTCATCGTTATTTTTGTTAAGTATTGATTTCCTATTCTAATGGATCCTCTAGATATCTACATTTCGACAACAGTAGCATCTAATTTGCACACACAATGGAAAGCAATATAAATGTACAATATGTATTTACATACACACACATAATATATACACATAATAATTATATATATATATATATATATATATATATATATATATATATATATATATATATATATATATATATATAAGAATAAGAATACTTTTTACAAAATTGAGTATCTCGGTCTTTCTGCTGGGGTATTGTATCCCTTTCAGCCTGGGTTGGCCTTGGCAGGTCAGTAGCGCTGGAGCCAGCCTCTTATGAATGTTAATGATCTAAATTGTGTTGCTGGGGGCATAAAAACACTTTCATTCAAATTTTTAAAAAGGAAAACAACTTAACTGTGAAAACTTCGGTCCACTGCAGCATCATATCGGTTCTTACACTTAAATACAACACAGATGCAAGGCATTTTTACTAATTGACTTGCTTAATCTCAAGGACCTCGGAATAAAACCTTCTTTCTTATCTAGATTTCAGTGCCATAATCGGGCAATCGCTCAGCGCAGGTAGACCATAGTTTCGCCGCGAGAGAGGGCTCCTATCAGGCGTGCGGTGCCGCCCACAGGGCATCCTCCATTACTTTTAATCTCCTTGGTGTAGTCACAATTCTGTGACAGCAGTCGATCTGCGCCACAGAATTCTGTGATCTGCGTACGCAAGGCGGTGCTATTCCTATTCTTCTTCTGGAAAAACGAAAGAGAGCTTCAAAACAGTCTGCAGCGCCATCTGAAGCAAAGAGCAGACTTCCGGCGGACACTTTTTTGGCTGAGTGGACCATCTTGTTATGTACTATCTTTGGCACTACTCTCGACTCTCGATTTTCGCGGAAAATGAGGGGTCAGAAGTATATTGGATTGGATTGAAATGAATGTCAACAAGGGGCTGAAGGTGATCGCAAAAACACATGTGCTGTAATTATTCTAAATGAATTTACAAGCACCTTTAAAATAATCAGTATCTTGAGAAACAAATATAAATTTTAGATTAGATTCTCTAGAGATCTATTATTGATTACATGCTAAAGAGTTCTTGGCTAGGCTACACCAGAATGGCTACACTTATGAGCGAAGAGAAATGCACAGAATTCTGTGGAGAAATGTGAAAAGAAATGGTGGATTAGATTTGAATTTAGTTTACTCATTGGCTTTGTTGGAGCCTTTGAAGTTTGGAGATGTAGAGACTGTAGTTAGAGCAGTATGATTATGATTATTCAGTATGGCCTAGCCCAGAGATTGTGGGCCTGACAGATGAGACGGGAAGTAAAACTGCTAATTAACCGTCTTCCTTCATTTGTATTTATTGTTCGAAAGGTATTGTATAGATCTAGATATCTAGATTTCTAGATCTAAATATCTAGATGTTACTGAAGGATGTTGTAAAATGTTGGAAAGAGGATTTTAAAAGGCCACCTCTATTGAGTCAGTCTATTCTCACCCGGAGCCGGAGTGAGAATAGTGCAGGCGAGTCTTGTGGCTATTCTCACCCGGTGCGCGTTCACCAAATTTTGCGTTCACCCTAAACCACAGAATTCTACACTGTGATAACAGAAAAAGTGTAGAATTCTGTGCCGTGAACAAACGTTCCATTACAACTGTAGCCTACTAAAAGCATACAATTTTGTCTACTGTGGGCAGTGGAAAGAGAGGAGTAGCGCGAGAATTTCCGGGCAAAACTAAATAGCGACCCGCGTAGTTCGGCTCGATTCGAAAAGTTAAATAGTTGTAGCATCTTTGTAGACAACCAAATTAATTTACTTTTGTTTTTTAACATCATTTTTAACTTTGTTTTGGTCAATTTGATCGTCCACACCGATAGACAGTATTCAGTCAGAGAGAGAGAGAAGAGGGGAGGAATTGATTTTGCGAGAACTTCCGGGCGGGTGAGAATAGCCACTTTCATTTTAAAAACTGTGATCTTGTAGTTCCGTTTGTTAAAGTCCACGATCCATTTATGATTTGTTTACATCCAGAGAAGGGGAGGACTTCCGTAACGAGCGACCACTATGATGAGACAGAGAAGAATTGAGGGCTTGGGGTAGGAGTAGGGCCTTTTCTTTATTGTGTTTGATGGGGTGGTCGCTCGTTACGGAAGTCCTTCCCAGAGAAGAAATCCAGGGAAGATTGAAGAATACCGGACCACACTTATTTATATACAGTATTGCGCGAGAATGTGGGGTGGGTGAGACTGGTGGTTGGGGTGGGGGTTCAGGGGGGGGGTTTCCCCCCCCCCCCCCCCCCCGACAAACTAGCAATAAATAGTAGATCTAGAGATCTACCTGTCTTAGATTCTCCATTGCGAGAGATATTAAAATCTGAGGAAAATCATGAATTCCTAAGGTTGAGACATAGAATCTAGATCTAGGCAAAGTCAGTCCGCTGGTCCGGTATTCTTCAATCTTACCGAAATCCAGAAGTCTTGATGACCAAATACTATTTGAAATAGAAGGCTACACGAAGAGCAGGGTTGCAACCTAACTGCAAAACATCAAAGATACAGGGGGGCCCCCCACCTCCATATTTTTATTAAGTCAGGGGGTGAAACCTTACTCTTGACTTTAACGAATGAAACTACAAAATCGCAGATTCTAGGAAGATTTAGAGTATCTAGATTAAATTAGATCTAAAAATAAATCTAGATTAGATCTTTAGATCTTGGAGGCTACGAAGTGTCTTGTCCATGATCTTTCTCAACAACTTTCTTCTAGATGTATAGATCTAGAAATCTAGATCTAGAGTTTAATCTCTAGAATCTGTATATAGATCTAGATAAGATAAGATAAGATAAGATACATCTTTATTGTCCAGATCCTGGCACATTGGTTTGGTGTTCCACCACGAGTACACACACACACACGCGCAAACACACACACACACACACACACGTACACACGTGCACGCACATGCACACACAAGTAGGCTTACAATCACATACATAAATAATATAAATGAGCAGCAATATAAACAATAATAATCGTAAGCTAGATACACACTCAATGTTATTTTGATGCATGCTCTAAGGTCGTAAGTACACTAAACAAGATAGATGGATAAGATGGAAGCATTTTGATAGATGATGGTAAAAATGACCTTCTCTGCATCTTTCTTTGTTACAGATCAGAAGCATGCATGGGTCTTTTACTTCTGACGGATGTTTTTATTTGAGGGAACAAGGGATGTTTGTTGTCTAAAAAGATGGAATTAATTTTCTTAGTGCAAGCTGTTTTGTACAATTCATCCAAGTAGGGAAATGAAGATGTTGAAATTTTACATGCTTTCCGTATTAGTCGATTTAATTTTTCTTTATCTTGTTGTCTTGTGTTCCCGGCCCATGCTGTTATACAAAAATTGATAATACTTTCTATGGTTGAATGGTAGAACATGGACATCAATGTTTTATCAACTTTAAAATACTTTAGCTCTCTAAGAAAAAATAGTCTTTTGTTCACTTTTTTATGCAGGAGAGAAATGTGGACACGCCAGTTGAGTTTGTTGTCTATTGTAACACCCAAATACTTAGTCTGACACTTGCTCGATGTTTTCACATTTCATTTTGAGTGGCTGCAGGGGCAGTTTCTTTATTCTAAAATCAACGACAAGTTTTTTTGTTTTTTTCACATTTAAAAGCAGCTTATGATTCTCACACCATTCAGAAAAATTAAGTACAAAATTCCGGTAAGCGGTTTCGTTATGGTCAGCCTGAATTAGCCCAATTATAGTTGAATCATCTGCAAATTTTATCAACTTGATGTTACTGTTGTTTATTTGGCAATCGTTCGTGTATAGTGTGAATAAAACTGGTGACAAAACACATCCTTGAGGGGCCCCTGTATTTGTTGTGATGTATGTCGATGAAGAATGTTTTAATTTTACATACTGGGTTCGGTTGGTAAGAAAATTGCCTATCCATGATATTAAATTGACGTTAACACCTATGTTTTCTAATTTCTTTAAAAGGATAGCTGGCTGGATAGTATTAAAGGCTGACGAAAAATCAACAAACAGGATCCTGCAGTATGTTTAAGGCTTGTCTAAGTGTCTATATATGTTGTCAAGAAATAGTAAAATGGCGTCTTCCACACTTCTCCCGTGACGATATGCAAATTGTAGAGGGTCCTGGGTGGGTTCTATGTACGTTCGTAGTCTTTTTAGCACAATTTTTTCTAGACATTTTATAACTACCGATGTTAAGGCTATTGGCCTCAGGTAATTCATTTCAGTAATTCAATAGATCTAGATCTAGCTGTATGTTGTGCATCGCGTTTGTTGCCCTTTTTTTTTCCATAATGGTACAGTGGAATCCTGTTATAACGAGAGGGAGGGGACCGAAGCAAAATGTCCGTTATAGCAGGATTCTCGCTATATAAGGGGATCCAGTAATAAATTCAATAGAAACTGTAAAGTAGGACTAATCTATGAGTTTGGTGTCCTGTGTTTCCTTTTGCTATCTCCCCTGATGATGATTTTGTTTTAACATGACCTCTAGGTCTTACTTGATCAAAAATCGAATCAGGTTAGTTTCTCTAGCGCTAGATGTAGCGATGTGGACTGACAGCTCGGCGTCGGCGATCAGAAAGAAAGGGCTCTGGGCTAACTCGCTCGCTGTGTTTTCCCTCCCACCCCACCCCACCCTGTGGTGCGTTCTGTCTGCTTGCGCACGTCACACATTCGCTCCATCCATCACATTGCTGTGACCTCTCCATCCCCGCATCAGAGAAGTGAGAGGCATGGTAGGCCTTGATAGTCTAAATTGGCCTATCACGCGATGCGTTCTGCTTGTTTGCATGCCACATCCTCCCTACTCAGTTGCTCCGGCCTTCATTGTTGACTCACATGGGCTCTCCTATTCTTTGTTTCGCAAGATCAGCAACAAGTTTCTCAACTGGCGAGGTCTTGCATTTATGTATAATTGGCCTATGCCATGTGCACAGCAGCAGCAATATTCCGCTATAACCGACTCGCAAGTGTGTCTGATAGCGCTAAAGCAGTATTTTATTTACAAAGGTAAAGAGGAGAAAAAAACGGGGTTTTAGAATTGTGCCTTTATAACAGACTTCTCGTTTTTTCCGGACTCGTTATAAGTGGACTCCACTGTACCACTATGTCTTTCTGCCTGTCTTCTGGGCATTTTCTTTGCTCCCAGGCTCTGTTGAAAATTCGCCTCAGCCACAGTATACCAGTGTTTCCACAAGCTCTTCTTGTGGCTTCCGCTGTGATGTCATCTGGTCCTGGGGCTTTGTTCTTGGGGCTGGTTTTGAGTGCCTTTTCTATTTCATTGGGAAGTATGGGTGGTTCTGTTTGCTCTCCATATATATGACGGTTGGAACTCTTCTTGTTGTCTGGGTTGAGTAGTTCAGGAAGTAATTTTTCTTAATGGTATGTTTGCCGGGATACAAAAATCAAAATACAGAGTGAAGCTATCTAGCTTAACATTATTTTACTGTTTATACACTTACTTTACTTTTACTTTTTCATCCTCTGTTGCTGTTAAGCGTCGAGGGGAGATGCAGTTTTCTATGGTAGGCCAGCTCTGCAGCTCTTTCTGTTGTGATGTAAATGTTTTCTTAGGGTTTCCTTGACCCCCTTCGATCCACCTTTTGCGTAGTCTTCCTCTTCCTTTAGCCTGAGTGCTTGGTGTTGTAGGCTCTCGAGGCTGGTTGGTCAAGTGACATGCGTAACAGGTGGCCGAACCATTTTATCTTTTGTCTTTCTATGTAACGCAGGCAGGACTCAGTGCCGATAGCTGTTCTTACTTCTTCATTTCTCTGCCTGTCTCGTCTTGTGATGTTAATGGTTTTGCGGAGACATTTCATTTCGCATGCAGTGATTTTTGCTTTCATGTATTTTGCTTAAGGTCCAGGTCTGGCACTGATAACATAATGTTGGTATGATATTGAGATGATAAGCTGTCTCTTTGTGTCCATGGAGAAGTTTGGATGAGGTAGGAGGGGTGCGAGCTGGTAGATGACAGCGTTGGCTTTTTGAGTTTGCATTTTTATATTCTCTGTCTATGGATCTGTTTTCAGAAAAAGTGCTGCCAAGATATTTAAACTCCTTCACCTGTTTCAGTTGTTTACTATTGACATGGATGTTCAGGGGACTATGGTTTTGGCTCTCTGTCATAATTTCTGTTTTTGATGTGCTTATTTTCATGTTGAATTTCTCACACGTGTTGTTGAGTTCGGTAGTGTGATTTTGGAGGCTTTGTTAGTCATGATGAATAAGACATTGGTCATCTGCGAAAATTCATTTAGGCTTTCTCTGGGCTTTGGTTTGCGTCCTGCGTTATTGTGTCCATATATATATTGTAAACAGAGGAGGGGAGATGGTTCAGAACTCTTCCCTGTCGTACTCTAGATCTTACTTTGAACCAGTTAGTATTGCCTTCCTTCGTTCTTACCTAGCTTCTGCTGTTGGTATATAGAGCTCTGACGTTATCTAACAGTTGTCCTCTGACACCATACTTTTTGAGTGTCTTCCTGAGGTTTGCATGGTTTACTCTGTCAAAAGCTTTCTCCTGGTCTATAAAGACGATGTTGGATTCTTTGTTGTGTTCGATTGTTTTCTCGCATATCTGTCGTAATACGAATACAGCATCCGTGCATCCTCTTCTCTTTCGGAATCCAAACTGAGCTTTGCTCAGATTTCTCTCTACAATAGGTCTTATGCGCTGCTCTAGTATCTTTGCATATATTTGTCCTAAGTGGTTTAACAATGAGATGCCTCTATATGTTGTGCAGTCGCGTTTGTTGCCCTTTTTTTCCCATAATGGTACCACTCTATGGCTTTCTGCCAGTCTTCTTGGCATTTTCTTTGCTCCCAGGCTCTGTTGAAAATTCGCCTCAGCCTCAGTATACCGGTGTTTCCACAAGCTCTTATATGGCTTCCACTGTGATGTCATCTGGTCCTGGGGCTTTGTTCTTGGGTCTGGTCTTGAGTGCCTTTTCTATTTCACTGGGAAGTATTGGTGGTTCTGTTTGATCTCCATATGATGATTAGAACTCTTATTGTTGTCTGTGCAAGCGTCTGGGTTGAGCAGTTCTTCAGGGCTCCCCTTTACGCACAAATGTTCGTATATTACGCATTAAACCTGCAGGGTGCCCCCCTTTAAGTTTTGGTTAGTGCCTGAGCTTTACTCTTTATAATTTTATTTAGGGGGTTTGATAACTCTTTAAAACGTAGGTGATGTGAGTCTGGCAAGCATCATTTTCGCCCTTCTCCATCCCAAAGCCGAGTCAAAGATTTGACAACACACCCACACACATGCACGACAGACACCTTCTGTGTCACAGAAGTCGACTAGTCGACTGCTGCGCGCAGTTTCCGGCAACACGGTTGGCTTCGGGACAGAAGCTCGCCGCTCACGTTCTGGTCTCTCACAGTTGCCGGTCTCGTGCCTTGAGTTTACCCCAGCCGTGAAATTATCCCCATCCTTCTTATTTTCCAAACCTGCCCCTCATCCCTGCCCTTAATCTCAAGCAACCCGATTTTCCCGATTTTGATTGTGTGTACCCCGATTTTTGTTTGTTTGTTTGTTTTTTTGTTCCTCCTGTTGCGTAGGACTTTTCGTAAGTCTTACTCTTCCTTCTTTTCTGTCGTGGGAAGCACTCGTTAAAACTTTTTGTCAGCAGAAACTCGGAGCACCATTTTCCTAAATTTCTATGTCGAATTTAGTAGTTGACTCACCAAAAGTTGTGTTGGATCTTTGCTTACACATATTATTTCAACTATAATGGAAGTAGTATTGATTTGGCATTCCGACTTAAGACTTTCTTAAGATCTACTTTCACCGAAACATGCTTTGTCCGAGTTCTGGTTAGTCGGGTCGCGTGTCATCAAGACCCGTCAGTAAAACTGTTTCGATCGCGCGTTCGCACGACGTGACATGACTTCAGCGTGTGAATTTCGCGTGTGTCGGTGATTGTACGTTGACAGGGTCAATTTAAATTCATGCGCACCGGTTGAAGCATCTTTCGGGACTTATCCGGGGGGTGGG
>NW_004797401.1:1289745-1293396 GCF_000002075.1 Aplysia californica
GGGGTGGGGTGGGGGTGTAAGACACTTGGACTAAGAGACCTTGACGTGGTACTTCAGGATTTAAAAAATAATAATGATAAAACACATACAGGCACGCACACACACACACACACACACACACACCATGCGCGCGCGCAGAGGGAATATGGATATAATAATGGACATCCCTGGAATTTTTTTAAAGTCAGCTTGGCGGTGACGTAGGTGATATGTCGTTGATCCCGATTTTTTTCACCAAGTCCCAATTTTTTTCCCTCAGAGATCCGGACTTTTTAGATTTCATAGAGTCGCAGGTCTATTTTTCTTTGTGTATTATAATCAGAGTTTACCCCTTTTGGTTTGTCAACTTTAATTTATTTTTGATAGGCCCAACTGCTCAACCACCGTCATTCTTCCCCCCCTCCAAATGGACACAACTCTAATAATTCTAGTCAATATTACTCATTAGCATTCAATCATAGTCATGGTCACTCTATGTGTGTCTGTGTGAATGTGCGTGAGAGTTAAAAGTTTGCAAGCAAAAAAATTTTTAATATAAAATAATGAGATATTGACTTTTACCCTTTAAGTTTCTAAAACAAGAGTTTAAATACCCCTTAGACAGTAGACCAAAGGTCGAAGGAACCTCTTAAGTTGGCTTGAAAAGGGGAGCCCTGTTCTAGGAAGTAATTTTCCCATCTTTTCTTAATTGCATGTTTGCAGAGAATGACATTTCCCTATTTGTCGTTTATAATGCATGTCGGGTTGTATGGGTCTTTCCTTATCCGCATGCTGTTCACACTTTTATAAAATTCTAATGGGCTTTCCTTGCAGATTTTGGTCAGTTTCCCGCCATATATTTTCCATGCATTTTCTTTAGCAGTTTTGATGATTCTTTTGGTCTCTCTTCTCGCTTTCCTGTATTCTATAGTCTTCTTCGGTCTTTGACTTCTGCCATTTCTTGAATTTATTCTTTTTCATTCTATTTGCTTCTTTGGTTTCATCATTCCACCAGCATGTTGTTCTGCCTGTTTCCACCTATTCGTTTGGTGCCACAGCTGTTTTTCAGTATTTCTGACAAGGATTTTTTGAATATTTGCCATTCGTCTTCTATGTCCTTGATCTCAGGTGACAGTTTATAGACTCCTTGGTAATGTCATCCTCGACTGCTTTCTTGATGTCTGGTTCTTCCAATTTTCTTAGGTTAGTCGTGTTTTTTTCCCCTGTTCTTCTTTGTTTGCTTTACATTGTTGGTTGTGAGAGTAAGTATCACAGGTCTGTGGTCTGTGTCAATTCTGTAGTTTGGAACCGCTCTCGAATCTTTGGCTGTATGTCTTTGTTTTCTGCGCATCAGGATGAAATCAATATCTGATGCATGGTTCAGGTCACTCCATTTGTACCAGGTCTTGATTTGGCTTTGTCTATGTGAGGAAAATGTGTTCGTAATCATCATGTCGTGCTCAGCGCATAGGTTTAGTATCATTTTTCTTTTGCTGTTGCAGTCTGTATCTTTATGGCTGTGGGGTCCCAAGTACTCTTCCCAGGGGTTTCTTGTTCGTCCAACTCTGCCATTTAAATCTCCCTAGATAAATATATCTTCTTTGTTCTTGATGGTGTTAATATGGTCACTCAGGTCTTGGAAATATGATTGTCTATCTTCCTCTGTATAGCTGACGTTACAGGGAGCATTTGTTTGGATGTATGTTGTTGTTTTTCCACCCTCTATGAGTTTTAGGCTCACTATTCTCTCTGAGATCTGATTGATTTCATAGATTGTATCCATTTTGGATGGGTGTATGATAAAAGCTACACCATGTTTGGCTCTCTCGTTTTCAGGTGTTCCGCTCCAGATCAGGAAGTAGCCTTTATGGGTCAGCTTGCTGTGGTTGCCTCTCTTCCTTATGTCTGACAAGCCTATGTTTGCTATTTTCTTTCTTTCTATGAAATTCACTATTTCTGGTTCTTTGTCTCCAAGTCCGCTGACATTCCATGTGCCTATTTTAATCGTTGTTCTAGCTCGCTGTCCGTTTACTTTTCCTAGTCGTTTTCCGTTTGCATCTGTCCGTGTTTTCTCCTTTGATTGTTTCGTAGCAGTAATTATCCGCTGTCGGCTTGCTAGGCCAGTCACAGTTTCACCAGAGCCCCTTTAGCCAGCAACGTTTCGGGGTGATGCGGGTCGGCCTTCACGACTAGCTTAATGCCTCAATGACATATAGTCACACCATACTTCACCCAGACCCAGCTATCCCCTACTTTGTCCTGTTTCCACCTCCCCCGACGAGGATGAAGGGTTGGACTTTGGGAGGTTGTGCTGTTTATATTACTGTTAATTTATAATGCATGTGACTGTGCCTGTTTGTGAGTGCAAGCAAACTGTATGTGTGCATGTTTGTGTGTGTGTGCGTGTGTGTGTATTTGTGTACGTGGTGAAACACCAAACCAATGTGCCAGAACCTGGACAATAAAGATTTATCTTATCTTATCTTATCTTATCTTATCTTATCTTATCTTATCTTATCTTATCTTATCTTATCTTATCTTATCATATCTTTTATGTCACTCTGCCTCTCCCATTCAAGTCACTTTCCCTCTCTGTTACTCTCCCTTTTCCTTTCTCTCTCTCTCTGTCACTCTCCCTCTCTGTCACTATCTCACCCTTTCCCTATCCCTCTCATTGTCACTCTCACTGTCACTATCTCCCTCTCCCTCTCTCTCCCTCTCTGTCACTCTAGGTGGATTCTATGAACCCAATGTCTTCGCCTATTGTAATAACGTCTCTTTTTTAAAACAATACAAAATTGTCAAGATCTCAGCTGCCATGTTCCGGAGTAGGCCGACAGCGCTGGAATGGGCACGGGGCGGGTGAAAACATTTTGCCACCCAGTACATCGCGTTCCAGTGACAACCCCTTTTTTACGCTGGAACGGTGACGTAACAGGGACGGGCTCACTTTGTTTGCACTCCCAGGGTTTGGGTTAGGGGGTTGGGATAGGGGTAGAGTCAGGGTTAGGTCTCTTCTTTATTGTGTTTGTTGGGGTGGTAGCTCGTTACGGAAGCCCTTCCTTACAACAGGGCCAATAGCATAGTAAGTAGTAATATTTGACTCGTTTTTAACAAACAACATGGGAGGTTTCCTTGAGTGGTCCTTGATGAACTTTTTGGTTGCTGTGAGTATGAGATACCAGTAGTTGTAGTGTTGAAAAATGTAGTCCTGGTGAGACTTGCATTACAAAGTGTATTGCATTGGTCATTGTTACGTTCATTCATGAACTTAATCAGAAGACCATAAGGAGGCTCATTCATATGAAAATCCCATACAGAACAAGCTTTTCTTTCAAAAGAATAGAGATAGCTTCAGCACTAACTACAAGTATAATGTATTATTGGAAAAGTCTGTCCGTCCTTTTTCAATGAATCGGAAACCACACACTATACGCTCTCCTCTTCTTTTACTTTTTGGCCTTGGCTAGGCTTTAAATGTTGAAGTTGCTCACGTAATGTGTGTCTCCGCCCCATCTCTCTCTGCCGCCTGCCCCACTACACTCATCACTGGACTGGCCCAGTCACAACGCCGCACCAGGGTTGGTGATTTTTTATATTTTTAAAGTAAAAATTTTAAAAATCTATTTTTTGGGGTTTAAATAAGATTTTTCTTATTTAAATCGGATAAAA
>NW_004797401.1:1294156-1297165 GCF_000002075.1 Aplysia californica
TTATAAAACCAGGGAAAGGAATTCTGAATGTTTAAAGATGTAAAAACAGAATACATTTTTTAAAAAGTGATTTAAATCACTGAGTTTTATTTTTTAAATCAAGTTGATTAAAAATTTTTTCAAAATCAACTGATTTAAATCAACCCAACCCTCGTTTTCAATTATGAAAAAAAAGTACATTGAGAACTGTATTATTTTACAGTGACAGGGGTGAAAGCAGACTTTTAAGCATGATTATATATTAGTCTACTAAACCGTATATATCTGTTAATAAAACCAAGGAAAGAAATTCTGAATGTTTAAATATATGTAAAAACTGAATACATTTTTTTGAAAAGTGATTTAAATCAGTGATTTTTATTTTAAAAATCAAGTTGATTAAAATAAAAAAATCAACTGGTTTAAATCAACCCAGCTCTGATTTCAATTATGGGGGGAAAAAATTGAATACTGTATTATTTTACAGTGAAAGGGGGGAAAGCAGACTTTTAAGCATGATTATATTAGTCTACTAAACCTTATATCTGTTCTATGAAACCAAGGAAAGGAATTCTGAATGTTGAAATGTGTAAAAACTGAATAAAAATAAATTTAAAAAAAAGTGATTTAAATCACTGTTAAAAATCAAGTTGATTTAAATTTAAAAAATCATCTGATTTAAATCAACCCAACCCTGCGCCGCACTGCTGACTGCCTGACCCACCCCAACCCCTCAACCCCCTTCCTCACAGCTAGAGCTCGCTCAATCTCTCCCGCTGTATCCAGGTTCGGGCCTTTCCTTGCCCCGTTAAACCCGAGTCCAGGTAATTGAGTTTGCATACGGATTCGGGTAAGGTCCCACTGCAGCGGGTGCCACTACATTTATACTCTACTGTGTAGATGTACATCACTTTTGGAGTGGTTCACGTAACACATCTCTCCGCGCCATTTCTCTCTCTCTTGGCCTACTGCCATAACCCCCCACACACACACTCATCACTGGACTAGCCAATCACAACGCCGCACCGCTGACTGCCTGTTTGGAGCCCTCATACAGCCCCTCCACCCTCCACCCCCAGCTAGAGCTCGCTCGATCTCTCCCGCTGTATCGGAGTCCAGGACTTTCTTTGCCCCGCTTTATCCAAGCATAAGTAATTGAGTTTACATAAGGAAAAAAAAAGGGGATTCTCGTAAGGTCCCGCTGGTGCCACTATAGTCATATTCCACTGTGTCAGTAAACTGTAAAATAATAACAGGGAAATCTGAAACTTACCTTATTACCCGAATCCACCGTCTAAATGAAAGAAATTCCAAACTGAAAAATTATGGGCTTTGTCCTCCTGATTTTTGCCTCTGGATTCTTCGAAGGCTTACCAGCTCCTTCTACTACAAAGGGCACATTTTTTTGGCAAACCAAATCAAAGAGCTCTGCTTTTTAATTTTAGGACTTCTCGACCTAAGGCACAACATCCTGGTATGGTTTGATCGTCATGATGGGGCGCAGTTACAGTCTCCTCCTAGAAACTTTCTAATTAAGAAACAGGGCACTGTGTTTGTTGTGGGCCCCACTTTTAACAGTCTCGGTTAAAACAGGATTTCGGCCATAGCAGGATTATAATGGTAAATAAATCCTATAGTTCAGATCCATTTAATGTCGACTCCATTTGCCTACAGCCCGTTTAATTACAGTTTACTCTGCAAGCCTTTATCATCCACTGACTACCAACAAAGCGATAGGGATTTGGTAGGATTTGTGGCCCCACCTGTGGCTAAGATGTCCCTTTTTTGAGCATTTGAGGTAATTATGGAAACATCTGTACTACCACTAGGGGTCTTCTCTACTCTTCGTCACCACCTCCCATTTGGTTTGTGACTACTTAGTATTCCCTTCCTATCCACAACCTGGGGAGGAGCTAGGTTGGGCATGGGGACCCATACTAAATTCTTAATGCATCCCAGGGTTTTATATAAATTTGAATAATTTGTACTGACTTTTCAGTGAAAGAGTCTTGCGAGATGGCTGAGTCTGAACAAAATGCTAACTGGGTACAGCTTCGTGTTCTTGGACAAGGAGGATTTGGCGTGGTATCTCTGTGGCAAAATGAGGTAAGGTTTCTAAATCAAAATGCTTCAATTTCAGCCCTCTTGCTCCTTCAGGATTATAATTTTGAAGTAGTACATTCTCTCTGTATCTTGAGGATGAAGCATTTTCAGAAAGGGTAAAACTCAAATTTGATATTTGTGATGAAGGAACTATTGACATGACTCACAGACCCTTGACTCGTTCCTATTTTCTTTACTTGTAGCTGTATAGATGGTAAAGGGTTAAGCATGGAATAATTCATTGGTCTGTCACTGGTTTATCCCCTTCATAGATGATAATATCCATGTTAAGTCAGTTGGAATATGAGAAAAATCATACAGTGTTTTTTCCCAAGGACACTACCTGGGGCTTAGCTTTCCAGAAATTGTACAGTGGAACTTGTATTCAACGAATTCGTTGGGCCTGACCTTCAGTTTAGTTGAATCTTAGTGTTCGTTAAAGCAAACATGAGGTTTTTACGTAGATAATTATATGCTCAGAACTAGTATTGTTTTGAATTTATATAAAAGGAAGTAATAAGTGGTAGGCTACCATGAATTGACTGCTTTTTTGCCCCTTTTCAACTCCCTCAATCAAAAGTAGTTTGATTTCAAATGAGAGAAATTTTCGTTTCTTTGATGCCTTACTGAAGAAATGCTGGAAAATTCTAGAATAATACACTGAACTGTACTAAGCACACACTGTGCAAAAGGGTCGATTTGTTCAAATGCACGCCTGTGTCATCTATGACTTTGATTACCTAACGAAGTTGTGTCATTGTGTAAGCATAGTATTCGGTAACTTTTAATTCCATAGCCCGGCGCACACATATTTCCACTCCTTAAACCACGAGGAGATTGGTCTTATAGATGTAATTCAATAGAATGACCAAACACAAAATGAGAATAGACATCTGCTTTCCTCTTGAAAAAAAATAAGAATGGTGA